>NW_027614410.1:0-26727 GCF_965212315.1 Lampetra planeri | reverse complement strand
CAGCCATTTCTTGTCTCCCAGTTTTTGAAAATCCTGTTGTTTGACAGTTGAGAGACTGGGAAGTGTAAGATGTCGACCAAACAAAGATGGGATTCCCTCAGGCACAAAAAGATCTAATTTTAAACCCTTTTGGGCACTGGTCCCACTGCTCTCCTCGTGGCTGGCCTGCCTGAGTGAGACTTATTTTTAAACTCCTCATGGTGTTAATGTGGTTTTATTGAAAGCCAGATGGGAAGAACAGTTCTAGGCAAATGTACATTCAGATTGAGCAGCTGGCAAAGCCAACTACGCAAATAAACATTTTCCAACAAAGCTGAACAAAAAGGTTCAATGTTTCCTTTATTTCGATCCTCGCTGACATTTTACTGGCACAGATCATGTGCACCTCCTGTTTTATTGTAATAAAGTAAGAAGTAAAATCCTGATGGTTTTTTGCAGTAAAAATGAGAGACACTGCAGCTTCCTTTGGACCTTCTCTGTTTATCTCCCGAGGTTTTTAAAGTACTTAATGTGATACTTCCTCTGCTCTCCTCCATCCTGATCCCCCTCCTCTGCTCCCCCTCTGTGTGCTGTGCTCTCCTCCTCCTCCACCTCATCCTCTCACCCCGCTGCTCCGCTCAGCTTAACGCCACCTCTCTCATCGCCTTTTCGTCTGTCAGCGCTTTGTGTTACCTTGGAGACCTGGATGGTGACCGGTTCAAGTCCAGCTACAGACCCCAATATGGAAGTGGACCGGTAGCTAAAGAGGTGCCAGTTCACCTCCACGTGCTCCCCAGACGCCAGACATGGCAGCCCACTGCTCCTAACTTACAATGCAAAAGAATTCTTCTTTTTCCAAAGTCGTCCAGGGAATGAGGCAAATAAAAACAAATGAATTAGGGGGGGTGGTAGGGTGCTGTATACTCAACTTTGTCTGTGGTGGGAACCTCCATCTTACACCCTGATTGTGCATTAACATCCATCCTGGCTGAGCACAAGCGTGACCTCGTGGTTTCAAAATCTTTCCAAGGTTCTTGAGTTCTTGTTTGTCTGAGAAGCTCTGGAACGATTAATGATTTTCTCTTGAACTACAAAGATCATTTTGAGCAATAGAGTGGGAGAGTGGGGACACGTGCAATGGACAGACATCAGTTTACAACTTTGGAGGCACAAACTGTAAATCCATGTGGTTCAGTTTGTTATTGCCTGAAAGGTGATCCAGTTAATGTCTGTCTAATTATTCCTGTTAAATTCTAACAGAGGAAGTGCATCAGTGCCTCCTGTTTAAAACTTTGGAAGTAATGTCGGTGTTCATATGTCCCCTATCTAGATCTCACTTTAGTGTTGGAAAGTGAGTCAGAAATGGTCAGTGAAGCTGTCCAGTGATTGGATCACTCAGGTCACATGTTAAAACCAGATCTGCATTATTTTTGAAACTGCTGATGTGACAATGTTCCGCACAACAATTGGGAAAATAGCATGAACATCTGAATGACAGCGATGGTATCTCTCTAGATTTTATAAGAAACGGGGAAAGAAAATATCTTCATGTTGTTTATTCACTGGAACGACTCCAGGATTCTGACAGACTTTTTTTTTTTTATGGATGACCTGTTACTTTCTCTGCAGGCAGGTTTGCAAACACTGAACTGTATGTTTTGCTTTGAATTACCTGACTTACTGGCTGGAAGCCTTCTGGATTCAGGGAGGTGTTTGTACAACGGGGGGTTGAGACAGGGAAAAGTAGCACACATGGAAATACAGTTTTTTTTTTTAATTTAATTTTTTTGGAGGGGGGAGTGTTCTGAGATGCAGGACAAACTGTGCTCTACCATCTTTAAAGAAATGAAGAAAAAAGTATATCTGCACCACACTCTTAAAAAATGGATTGAGACAATGACAGAAACAGCTTCATATGAGCAAGCTGGCAAGAATTAACAATGATGGAGGGGAAGAGAGGGGTGGTTATGGCACTGTTTCAGGCCGTGAATGGAGGGAGATGGTGCAACTGTGACTAAATATTTGCTGTGTAATGTACGTTTTTAAAGTAAAGGTGTGAATTTTTCTGTACTGGCCTATTTATGTAGATACCATACATCAGGGATCCACTGTGATCCTGTGTGACCTGAACTGTCTAAATGTGTGAAATGAAAATGAAACTATTGGTGATTGAGGTTCAATTCAGTTGGATCATATTCATGTTGCTCCAAAATTCCAAATGCTTCAACTGGATTTACAATGTGTAGAATGTACGATACTATCCGTCCTTTGACCCACCGAACAGACTACATGTGATCTCAATAAGCGAAACTGCTACTTGGGAAGGTATCATCCCACTTCTCTTACTCATCCTTTCTGTATTTCTACTTTGAATTCCCAAGAATAAGCTCATCCTGTAACCACACTTCCTCAAACATGTACGTGAATACGCTGTGCAAAAATAGGGTGCTGTTTACCCCAGTTCCAAAGGGGGTTATCTGTAATGCAGGAAGTGCGTGTGTAATGAAGGAAGCCTAACTGAAAGATAAACACACTCACACCTCGTACTGTCTTGTCCTGTCAGATCCTGTCTCAATATGTCTGGTGGCTGCTGCCGCTGCCTCTGGGTGAACAGGAGTTGCGGCTGCATACGTCTGACTTGATAAATTGGCCGTTTGTCCTTCTGAAAGCATCAAATGTGCTGCAGCAGCCGTCTCTCAAGAGAATGCATGCGCAAGCTGTCAGAAAGAAAACAAAAACTGCACCTAGGTGTGTTCAGCACACAGAGATCAAGCTGTTCTCACAAGACTATGATGGACTGTCTGAACACTCCTTAAGCACACCTGTAAACAAATTATTATGGGATTTCTTGAAGGACATTTCCATGATGAAACTGCACATCAGCCTTCACCTGTCACTCCCCACATGTACACAAAAGGGGCATTAATGCAAACAATGCTGCAGAATTTGGAGTCCAAGTAGCTAAGAGAGATGACGTGTGGTGTGTGTGTACTTTATTAGCACGCTGTGGCTCGGCCTGAACAAAAGGCTCCGTTTCTGCTGCACAATACTCCACACAGGTTATTTTCTGGTGCCCCGGTGGTGGCGAAGGATGAAAGTCTGGCCACAAAGGAAAGAATGTGGTTCCTGTTGTGGTCTTAGAGGGTCATGGGCGAGTAGATGTGGGGGTGGGGGTGTCTGTCTTTTCACATTGGGTGGCCCCTTGGGGTGCATGAGTCAAGGTCTGCCTGTGGGAATGGACAAGCAATGGGTGCTAAAAGGCCTGGAACTGGAAGGGGGTCAGCACGATGAGTTATGTTTTGAGAACAGGATGACACAAAAGGATGCAGCCTCGGCGTAACTTTGCCAAAAATAAGAAGATGTTAGTGAAAAAGCAAATCAAGTCTGGCGATGACACAATACTTCAAACTGGGACAAAGCAATGACAGAGTTTCTTTCTCTTGCTGTGACAGCAGCGCTCGCTGAAGTCCTGATAAATTCCCTGTGGGGACGTCCTGATCTCTGCTAGTACAACCAAAACAAACGCTGACAGGGGAGAAACATGACATGTTGGCGAATCCCTGTGTTAACATCATCGCTTTCATTTGTGTACATTGGATTAGCATGTGCACATGTGTGACTACTTGTGGTATTTGTGTACTGTGTCAGTGGAACAACTGTGATGATCTAAGATCCTGTTACTGTGTAATATAGTGTGAATGATTACCATGACAACGTGACACTTGTGTAGTAGTAGTAGTAACTGTCAGGAAATGAGGCCACAGAATCTCGTTCCGCCACTGTCTGTCTGCTGGTGTGTCTTGTGTGACTACAGGTCACAGGGACTGTCATTAACGCCGACGAGAATCGCTGTCACAACAGGCAGCTGATGACGGAAATGACCGGCGACCGTCTTTGACTCTTGTATGATTGCTGCATGAATGTGTTGGTCGATGCCAGAACACCAACCAACCAATTCAAGCTAAACTGATAGAAAGAGACAGATAGAGTCCCAATCATTGGAACAACATTTTGGAACAATTTGAATGGAAATTATTTTTTTAAAAAAAATGTGGACATTAATCATGGCATACAAATGTTGATCACTTGGTCACTAACATATTGAGATAGTTTGACGGTAACATTGTTAGATTTGATATATAAAAGTTCTTTATTCACAGCTTTTTGTGGAGCAGGAGATACATTTGATCCACTATTGGAGAAATAATGCAATTCAGTTGGATTCTATTCATGTCACCCTGGAAATTACAGTTGTGAGTAACAAACCCTGTTTTTCACGTTCTTTTCTTTCTTTTAAACAACATTTACCTCCCTTGCCTCGTGTTTGTGGTGCAATCTAATTAACAACAATGCTTGGGACCCTGAGGCTGCTTGCGTGGAAGGCTGGCACGATACAGGAAGCCAGCACTTATCTGGGGAAGGGTGAGGGAGGACGCAGTAGACACGTCAACAGCTGCGTGCTCTTTTTCAGAAATGTAAATACATTAAAATGATGTTTGTTCACTTCTAAAGCCAACCGCTGAAATTAATTCCTTGCAGGTGAGTAGAACAGCAGTGTGTGGACACAAGGTCGAGAGGATTTTTGGAGTTTGTTTGCTGATGTATCTGGCACAAGTTGTGGACTATTAATGGGAATCAGCAGGGAAGAGCTGAGACTGATCGCTTCAAACAAATCTTTGCTACAATTCTTCTCTGTGATTGAATTCTGGCATCCTTCTAGTCTACTCCTGTTAAATATTCTAAACATTTGGGCTAAAACAACTTCAATTGTATGACCCACACAGTCAAAGACAGTGTGTGTTTGGGGTCAGAGGACAAACCACCTGTAAGATGTGTTCCTGAGTGTCCATTCTCTGCAATGAAGACATTTATCTCTTCTAAAGCTTCTAAAGCAACTATTAAACATAACTCAAGTCCCAGAGAGTGTCTATCAGACATCACTCACACCGTTTGTGTTTATCAGGAGGACTTTGTTGGGTGTTGTTGATGACTTGGTTTACTTTTAACTTCTGATCTCAAATAATCTGGCATGCTCCTACAGGGTTTGTGCATGAAAATAAAAACAGTTTTCAATAACACACATAAATATGTACTAGATGTCAATTGTTTTACTTTTCACTGTGAAGTTAATATGCAAAGAGACACTGTGCTTTGTGATATGTCACTGTTTCGGACTGTTTCTGAGCACAAGGCATCTCAATGCAACACCTATCCGGCACAGACAGGAAATTTGAGAAGCCATAACCAAACCAATAAGCCTGGAGATGATTATTCAACACTCAGGCCAAGAGTCAGCTGTCGGAGAGCTGTAGCCAAACACCTCCCTGTGGTTTTGAACCTGAGCGTTTGTGGGAGGTCGATGAAGCAGGGTGGAAAGATACAGCTCTGACTTCAGCACGGCAGCTGTGTGTATGAGACGGCGTGTCCCTGTGCGCACAAAGCTTAGACAACAACACAGCAGTTAACCTTCCCTCAATTACCGACTGATATGACCCAGAATAACACTGCCAATGTTTAACAAACACAGGTGACAGGAGTGTGTGTGTGTGTGTGTGTGTGTGTGTGTGTGTGTGTGTGTATGCACACGTGCATATCTTCCGATAACTCCATCCTGACCTTGTCTGTCAGGGGCTCATCTTCTAATAGTTTGGGTGTCAGGGCCTTGAATTATTTTACAGACTGTTGCACAACATCTTTCACAGGTTCCAAGGAAAAACTGGCAATGACATTTTATACTTTCTGAAGGCATTCATCCCTTTGGTTCACACACACACACACACACACACACACACACACACACACACACACACACACACACACACACATACACACACACACACACACACACTACACACACACACACACACACACACACACACACATACACACACACACACACACCAGTTTGCACATGTTAAAGCTGAGTGCGTAACACCGAGCATGTCAAAGCAACGTTCAGTGACCAAACTAATGATGTGTGCGATGAAAATTATGCTTTTGGTGGAAAAACACTCACATACAGGTCCAAGTTACAGTGAAGAGCCAGCAGGTGGCGTTATTTCACTGCTTATGTGTATGCCAAAGCTCAATGTGCAATTTATTACAGTATTTACTTATTTACACCAGAGTAACCCAATTGAAGTCTTTATGAGTGTCCAGATGTTTAAGTCAGTACATGGGTCAGTACTTATTGAATCTGTAAGCATTAGTATCAAATCTGTTAAATAGAGGAGCAGAATTATATGGAATATAAATATCCTCGTTCGTGATAATTATTTATCAGGGTATTTTCTGTTACTGTACCTTGATACAATATAATGTGGACAGATGTGCAGATGCTCTACATTCAAGAGGGAGAAGTGTGAGGTCACAGCTCCCTCTTCTGACTCAAGAACACACAACTCTGATGTTTTCTTTTTCCAGAAAGTTAAGTGAATGGGTTTCTGAAGTCTAGAACACTGTAGACTCATTTAAACCTGTCTGACAGTTTGTCTTCCTCAGTAGATAGAACAATGATACTCCTCAGTCAAAACATGGCACAAAAAATATGAATACAGAACATTTGATGACTCTCAGCCTGAATACTGGTTCAGGCCTGAATATTGGTTCTCGTGCAAATGTTTTAAGTTCTCTTTGTAACTATTTTTGTTAAATCAGCAGAACATCAAATCATGTTTGATGTTGATGTTGATGATCATGTATCAGAGTGTGATTCAGATCATTCCATTTTTCTGAGAAAACCATTTCATACTCAGTCACACCAGAGTGGAATGATTCACTCTGGAGTTGGGAACAAAAGCTGTCTGTCCTGTTATCAGCTGCCCCAATCTGTGATATTTAATTAACTTAATATATTTAATATTTAAAGAACCTATAATTGATCAGTGTCTTGACGTTTTCCATGAATGTATTATTAGGTCGAATGAGAATACAAGGAAAATAGAGCTACCCCCCCTGAGACTTTCCTCTGTGTCCCAGAGGTCTTATCGGTTAACCTCTCGTCCCCTCGGCTGCCCGTCACCAAGCCAGATAGATGGAGGTCTAATAGAGAGACCTGCTCTGTTAAGTGATTGAGCTGTAAATACAGACTGACCGTCATCACTGAAGTCATTCAACATTCTGTGTCCTCTCTCCTGATATCTGGAACCTCCGAATCACTTTCATCACTGAGCGACGGGGGCATCTGCGATCATGACATAGACAGCCTCACATGGTGTGTGTTTGTGTTTGTGGCTGTGTGTGTGCGTGTGTGTGCGTGTGTGTGTGTGTGTGTGTGTGTGTGTGTGTGTGTGTGTGTGCATAAATGCGTATAAGAAAGTGCTGAAGCGTCAAACGACAGTCCCTGATGATGATCTTCCATCAGCCCCACTGAGAGCGGCCATTGTCCCAGACAGAATTTATGGGAATGGCCATAAACCGTGAAGACCTCAGTAATAGGATGTGTCGACCCCCCCCCCAGCAGCACAATCTACTGCAGTTTACAGAGGAGATGAGTGGCCTGGCTGTTAGACAACTCCGATCTAATTTTCTCCATAAAGCCCTATAAGTCAACAACCTTAAAAGTTCTATAAATCATAATTTATAACATACAGATCCATCGAGGGGGGAACCAACTCATCAAGATGGTATTTATTGCGAAAGCAGACTTCCGTTGTGTTTATCCTCTCGTTATTTTAGCACCGATGGACAAAATTAGTACTTTCTTCCTCAAAGGAGTGTTAATTGTGTCATCATATTACATGCAACTAATTCAGGCTGTTTTGAATAATGCTGAACAGACAGGACAACGGAATGATAAGAAAATTCAACAATTTAACAGCTATATATTGGTTAGCACTGTCGCCTCATAGCAAGAAGGTTCCTGGCTTGATTCCTGATCTGGGGATCTTTCTGTGTGGAGTTGACATGTTCTCCCTGTGTCTGTGTGGGTTCTCTCTAGGTTCTCCGGCGTCCTCCCACCTCCAAAGGCATGCCAAGGTTAATTGTTCACCAAATTGGCTGTAGGTGTGAATGGTAGCCTGTGATGAGCCGGTGCCTTGTCCAGGGCATATCCTGACAGTCACCTGTTGACAGTTGGTTCAACCTCGACTCATAACTGGAGCAAGCGTGAGAAAATTAATGAATGATAAACAATTATAATTAGGATGCTGATATTCAGCATTCCACACAAACTCATGATTAAAGTAAATTGCAGTAAAACTCACATTTACAGTGAATAAAAGTACAGTAAAACTCGTCACTCTGTGCCCTGGACTGCACTGTCATGACGGATGACGTTTATCATTATCTCAATCTCTCTTGGCTCAAATTTGCGTCAGTTGATGTCAGTCGGCCGTCGACACCCGCGGGGGTTAAGAGCAGCTAATGACCTGCAGCCCCTCAAGCAGATGATCCTCTACTCAGCCTGCCAGAGTTATTGGTTATTCTAAAGAGGTCATTTTCATTATTCAATGAAGAATTCATAATGTGTATCGACGTCTCTTGAACGTCCTTTGATGTGATTATTATTGCGGTCTTACTGGATTCGTTTTTATTTCAATCAGACCTGTGTGGCCTGACTGCCTGCAGCCATTTTAAGAAATAACAATCAGGTGAATCTAGTTGCAGGAATTTTAGCTCAAGAGGAACGTTCATTAGTGTCTTATGAACCTGCGTGTTTACCTGCCTAATGTCAAGATGGCTGCTGTGATTCATCAAAGACATCCGATTAAAAATGTGGCCGTTGTTGAATCAATTGAAAAATAACTGATTGTAATTGTAATTGATTTTGATGGATCCTGGCCATTCACTCTTTATATAAAAGCCATGCAAGAGCCATGGTAAGTCCCCACTTATTCCTCTGCACCCTACAGTCGTTGGATTGTTGGATGTCTCACATGAGCAGTGAAGCCTGCAGAGGCAGACGTGCAGGTGGGAGCTCTATGAAAAGATCCCTCGAACCCTCCCCCAAGGGAAAAAAGAGGTCCCACACCATTTCACTAGCACAGAAAGGCAATAAGTGCTGAAGAAAAACAATTATACCCCAATCATTTCCGATCCTTTGGCAGTCACGAAGCAAAACGGTGTGTGGATGAAGGTTACGGGGCAGTAGAAGGCAGTGATGAATGCTGCCTTTCAGGTGTGTTCTGCCACTTAAAATTTGATATGGATCAACTAGTTTTCCAAAGATTTTGGTCCATTTCTGCTACAATTTTTTCTGCAGCAAACTTTTCTGCCCCTGAAAACATTGAAATTGCTGCTATGATGTGAGGACAGACATGGAGGGTTGCTCTGGGAAATTCAAAGTGTGTGTGTGTGTGTGTGTGAAGGAAATGTAGGTTTAAATCCTGAAATCTTCACCTGGAGTGCATCAGGGTCTGCTGACGCATACCTAGATATAAACACATGAGAACAACCAGGACACCTGGAAGTCAGCAAATGAAAATAAAGGTGCCAGTATTTCCTGTAGTGTAAATTTATTGTTAATTCATTTAAACTCAACTTGTTTTCACTTCAACAAGTTGACTTGTGTCTTGGTTTAACTTCTTTTGACTGCTTTCGGTTAACATGTTGTACCTGTTGTTTAGGTAAATGAGAAGCATATTGAATCTAGTGTGTGGCTGAAACCTGGTGCCCGTTTCAGAAAGCAGCTTTAGTTCAAACCCTGAGTTTGTTGACCCTGAAATGAGGAAAACTGATGGAAACAAAACAAAGGTCTTTAGAGTTTTATATGTTTGAATTCAGGGTTAACAAAGTCAGGGTTTCTACTAAACCAGCTTTCTGAAACAGCCCCCTGGTGGTTGTGTCGACATACTTAGGCCTTCACTACTGGAAAACTGCTTTGTCAGTGGAGCTCCTCCCATGGAAGTCAGGCTGGGAGGTAAAAGTTCCCTCAGCTGTTTTCAGCCTAACATCCATCAGCAGTCTGTTAGCTGCGTCCATGGAGAGGGCGGACTGGAACACACAGGAGCACACAAACATATAAAGAGACACACAGACACACACACACACACACACACACACACACATGCTCACGACATAGACCTTGTTTGACGAAAAAGAACAATTAAGGGAGAAATGAGGGGCAATCATCAGGGGAAATGGCTGATGAAGACTTTATTGATTAGAGCAGCTCCACTGATCCAGATCTCACTGTAGCAATTAACCACCAGCCGCCAGTGGGGGCCTCATGGTGCAGGGCCCAATTTGAAGATCACAGGGTAAGTAAGACACAGGAACTGAAGCATTTTTAGATCATATTTAACACAAGTACAGACAAGAACACAAGTCTGTGCCAGATAGAAGGTACTGAACTAAAACAGAAGATTTGATTTGGTTTTAATTGTAACACTACAAAGATGGACCTCAACATTCTCAAAGAAATACATGTGATTGTTTCTTGAACCTTATAGAGCAATGTATGATTGCCTAACTACACTTCAATCCAAGTGATTGAATTGTTCTTTTTTAATATTTGATTTTTTTGTCAGTTTAAATGTTTAAAATCATGGCCTACGTGTTTAGCGCACATGCAGCGAAGCAGGCTAGGAGATGCATATAACACACACACACACACACACACAAACACACACACACACACACACACACACACACACACACACACACACACACACACACACACACACACACACACTACTGATTACTTCAAATCCCCAGGGAATAAAGCAATAAAGCCCAATAGCGGCACATCTGAGTCAACATGCCCACAGTTTAAACCTGCCAGAGGAGCCTGATCATTTGCATTCATATGTTTGCTCAGCTAAGACGGCGTGGTATTTGTATTTAAATCAGTTGTTGTTGTCATTTCAAACAGCAAAGATGTGAATGCAGAGTGAGCAGTGCAGTTGATGAGACTGAAGACACTCTCATGCTAGGGTGGCTGGAATTAACACTTTTGTGTGGTCAATTTTATGCAGGTTACAGACACATATCAGCCACAGCGGATGTCACGTCACTGTCGAGATGGTGAGATATCCTATTGGCACGTGGTGTTGTCATCATGAAACATCAAACACCAGAATGGAGTGAATCTGACCATGCTTCTTAATCCCGAGATACTAAGTTCAGAGGTCAAATGAGGTGGCCTTTATCTAATTAAAGGTGAGAGCCCAAAATGGAACCTGAAATGAGACCCAGGGCAACATGATAGTGTACACAAGAGCTTTTCATGACTGTTAAGGCAACTGGATCTGATCTTACTGAGCTCAAACAAATACAGATTTATAATGAATACTGAACTCAACGAAGCAATGTAAAACACTTATGCAAAATCTTATCTGGATGAAAATGATGAAATATGTATTTTTATATAGTATAAAAAAAAGTTTGGCATTGAATGTAACAATAATGTTCTAACTGAAAGATGGATGAAAGTAAGGTATGCACACTATACATAAATACTGTACATATCATGGTGGAATATTATATGTATGTACTTCCATACTTTGGTTGAATCACCCTCCACGCCTCTAATTATTGTTTCATAACACCACCGACCATTTTGCAAGGTCACAGAAACAAGAGGAGATAACGGTCAATGGAGAAATATAAAGGGACAAACACAATCTGTTTCTGCAGTAGATGGAGATGAATGGGACATAATCCTTTGCCGTCCATCACACCTTCCCTGCCTGCAACATAGCTCCGCCTGGCTCGTCCGCAATGATGATTAATCCTTCACCCACTATTTATATTTCCTAATCGTAATTAGCATGAATTATCAATTACAGTTAGTGCCTAATTGCCCTTCATAAAGACAGCTCCCCAGGTTTAAGCGGGTCCATTTAAATAATGTAACCAATAGCTCTTGCCTTTACATCTTCATTGTTCCATGCATGGACCATGATGGCTGCTCATAATTTGACGGGGCAAACGAGAGGTGGAGTGCAGGTGGCAATGCAGGTCTAATTATTATGAATGAATTATGATGTGACCTTCTCAGAACAATGGCTAGTCAATGCTCACGTTGAGTGACAGTGCGTTCTGCACAGATGCCAGGGACCATTACTAGCAGGCTGCGGACCCTTCTCCCTGTGACTTCAGATGGAGTTTTTATGTGGCGAGGGCTTGCACTGACAAAATATTTGTCCAATGGCCAGGGCGGTATGCTCCGTACTTTCTTGGGCTCTGTCAAGATAAAGTGATATTGTGATAGTTGTTGCATAAGCTGTCACAGAGTCAATCTTACCCTTATGAGTATTACTGAACTCTGTAATTCAGCAGATCTGAACAGGTTAGCATTTCATATTTCACACTCCAATCCAATAGGGGGCAGCATATTACCAGACAATATTATCAGGGTGTTCACCCTGATCATACATACATAAAGAAACGTTAATGTCCATATCACGAGCTCTCATTTTATTGATCACGTAACACTGTTAACTGTCCTGAGGTCACCTGTGGTTCACGTGACATCACGGAGTAGGTTGAGCTGCTGCTGCACGATTTCTCCAGCGAGTATGACTAAGAAAGTCTGTACACTTGGGGCACACCATGCTGGTTGTACACTGAAGGCCTCAGTGTTTGAACTGACCTTTACCTTGTTGTGACAAGGGTGAAGTATGACTGACAGTGTCCCTCAGCATAATTTACCCCCACTGCACATCACCCTCCATCTCCGGTGTGATGCAGTTGACCCCTTTACAAATCACCCCCAACTTCACACATCTGCTGCCTGTCAGCATCTGCCAGGCGCACTCACCCGTCCCGCCCGTAATGAAAAACTCTCATTACTCGCCTCCACCCAACAGGTATACAGACCGTTAGGACAATTACTGGGCAATGCCACTGACCTTGTTGTTAGAGAGTCAAACAAACATTGAGGTCTAACTGAAAAAAACTCTTTAAACAAGAGATTTGGGGAAAGGAATGAAGCTTTAAGCAGCAAAGGGAGATCTGCACAGGCACACATTAAAGATCAGACGTAGGGACAACAGAAGAATTATCAGTGAATAGACAACAAATGCTTGGATTAGAAAAGGAATAAAACAAAGACAGATCATGACCAAGCTGGTGATTTTAGAACCCAAGTATGTTTATTCCCTGTTAATCAATAACTTAATTTTCAGACAGACAGATAAATGCTGGCAAAAACAGGATCTCCTTGGTGGAGGTAATTATCTCCCAAAGAAGCTAGAGCCAAGGCTAAAGGACATGTGACTAGCTTTGAAGGTCGACGACAAATTGATTGCTGAAAAACACACATTTTTACATTTTAATCCAACTGGGTACTGAATATTGTGTCCATATAATCTGCTCAATGGTTAAAATGTTGCACCAGTATTAGAAAAGGAAACAGTAACTGGGAATTTGAACTGTGCTATTTTACACTTTTAAAGAAGACTTTCTTTAGGTTGCTTTGGGATTTTTTAGATTGCTCAGACACCTGATGATTCTTTGTTTCAACCCCATTTTCCAGGAGTGCTGTGGGGCCAGTGGAAGACTTACGGGAAACAATGAACATTGTGACCTGCAGCTCATGATGCTGCTGCTGCCATTAGACAAATTATCTGACGTTTAGCAGACTGGGGGCAGCCTCCCCGTGAAGTGATGACTTTATTGACCCTGGAGGGGGGTCTTGTTTGGAAGTGTGTCTCTTGGGCTCCCCATGGTGTTTGACAGGGGCTGCTCCTCCTTTCAGATGTGTTGCTGTGGCCTGAACAGACTTAGTCCACTCAGAAGCTGGTCCCGTCTCTGAAGTCAACCTGAGGGCCTCTTTGTCCTCAGGGCTCGTTCTTTGTCCCGCTGACCCACACAAACAGATGTCTAGCCATTGGGCTTTCTCGTAGGAAGTTGTAAACCTCCAGCGTGCAGTGGGCTCTATTCATATGGAGGTGCTACAGTAATGACAAGTGCCATACACATGCAAATATGAACTAGCAGGCACCCCATAGGGACGGCGTTTACAAATGCCTGCCTGTGGTACTACTGCAGACCATGCCAGTCCACCAGACTACGAATGGGTAGTAATGAAACCTCCACCTAGCACAGTAATAACCCTCAACCATATAAATAAAACAGGAAACGGTGAAGGGAGGAACTGGAGAGACTTTAAACATTGTGTAAACATGGTTGGATCCCCCATGTCACCAACACCGGATGGAGCCACAGACAGAATTGTTTTTAACGTTCCGCCTTCTGTCTGTCTCAGGCATTAACAATGTAGACCTCACAGAGTTAGATGGTAAAATATGTTAATGCATAAACATGTGGCACAAACAGTCAAATTGCACCTGGCAGCAGGAAGAATTCTAATTCCACGAGAATGCAAAATACAACGATGGAAAAGATTGTAGTGAAAACTGATCTGCAGTGTGAAATAATTTTGGTCATTCAAAGGCTTAAAGACTTAAAGAAAGCTTCAAATGAGCCCTAATGTGCTCTTGCAGTTCCTGATTTGGCCTTCCACTGTTGAAAATGACTGTTTGCAGCCGTCAGGTTTTATCTGTATCAGACACCTGCTGAGACTATTGATCCTGTGCTGGTTTCACCATTTTAGACATCACCAGGCATCAAGCTTTAAACAACCCTATGTCACTTTATATTGAATACTAATACTGACGAAGAGGGACCTATTGATTGTGAATATAAATATATCACCTCAGGTGAGAAAACAATCAACTGCATTCATTGTTTGCCGACAGTTTAACTCTGAACGCCTTAAAGTATCATATATTCATCCAGAATGTGTCTAGTGTCCAAAAATGTGTGTTCATTTGGTGTAAAGCAGAAGTCTGCATGGAGTGGTGGTTTTGAAATGGACTGCAGCATGCTAAGATTTTGTTTTCATACTAAAACTACATCCTTTATTCTCTGTCAGCTTTTTCAAATGTGCTGCAGCGCAAGCAACTTCCATGTACTTATTGTATTACTGATTGAATTAATCTTATTAAAGTTTCCACAGATGTTTATTGGCAAAACAGCGGTAAGAATAAAACTCACAGACACTAGACGAACAGACGTCAGTATCAGAATTGTGATTTTAATAACTGTAACAGAGGGAAAAAAAGATGCAAGATATCAGAAATAATTCGAAATGTTCTAAATGTTAATTCATAGCTGACTATTGCCTGAATACATTTCCAGTAGACATAAGACATTTGATTTTCACTTTCTCTATATTTTTCCACTTGCAAATATTTAATACCTAGTGTTTGTATTTTTTAAAACAATATTTGTAATGGATTTGCCATACTGATTTTCACAGTTTAAAAAATATCTACTGTTCTAAGGATCTAGGAATTCTCTTTTCAGAGAAATTCTCTGAATTCTCAGAGACCTAAACAGTTTAATTAAGAGTACAATTTGCGCAGACGGGTGATCTCTGATGTAGATTAAGTGCCATCTGTGCCCAGTTTCCTTTCAGGTCGCGGATTATTGAATTTTACGATATGGGTGATTATTGACGAATGCTTTGGGCCCATTAGGAGGTCGTGTGAAACACTAATAGTGTTTGTGTCACGTGTCTGGCTGTGGGGCTGAGGAGGGGGACAGAAGCTTTAAAGACCGGGCATCTCATTCACCCTGCAAGACTGACAGACAGGAGCAGAGGCGTCCACGCTGCGAGGGATCGACGCCACTAATCCGGTTCGATGAAGCTTGCAGACAAGGAGAAGTTCTGAACGAAAACTCCACACATGCGTAATTACGCACGACGTGGTTTATCCATCATTAAGGGTATTTCTCTGTAAAACATGCTGGACTCTGAGGAATGCGAGGTGAAAATGACGTCTGGTCACAAGATCTCCTTCTCCATTATCGACATTCTGGATCCAAACAAATTCAACAGCAAACGAGTTAACGAACTTGCGAGGATCCGAGTGCCAAACGCAGAGGGGACAAGTTTGGAGGCGGACACCGGCGCAAGCAGAGACTTCTCATGTGGGACGAGAGCAGGTGACTAAATCAGACATTTCGCACTTCTCTCTCTCTCTCGCTCTGTTTTTCCTTTTTTTGTAAATGTCGCGGTATTATTTACAAACTAGATAAAACAGCATGAATAACATTAACATCTTCAGTGTGTAATGTTATAATACAACTTTCTGCCGGGTTTAGACTCCAAACCAGATGACGGGACTTCGTTTCCAAGCAGATTGTCATCTCTGGATGACCTTCCCTTAATTTCCAAGGCTGCGTTTCCTTTGAAGGAAGCCACAAAGGTTTTCTCCCGGAGCTCCAGCATGTGATTGGCATTGGGACAGGCAGCCTAGATAATTGTTTAAATCGTCCCATTGAGGATGCCTCCGCGCGCTTTGATCGATATCCCATTACTGCATCCTGCATATCTCCCTCCAGCACCTTGCAGGTACAAACTTCACACCCCATCCATGTCTGATCCTAAATATCGTTCGATTAAAACTTCCCTTTAAATAGATGACATTTATCGATCCTCCTCCTCCCCCAGCAAATATGAAACTCCATTAGCACGTCACGGCTGAGATGGCGGAGTTGGATTTAGACGGGATTTCTTTCCGTAACATGACATTTGATGCGCTGTGTAGGTTTATAAATTATTTAAGGATTAAGGCTCCTCCGCTCCAACGACCCCCAGGACCTCAATCACATACTTACCACACCTTTGTGTTTTAAAATGCAGTTTTAAAATGCAGTTTAGTGGCACAAAGAGGTGAAGCAGGTGTTTACTGTTACCTCAGGGTGCGCACCAGGCGCTGTCCATCCTAAAGGCCCCGAGTGTGACAGTGGAAACACTGCAGCACCACACACGGCTTATTAAAGACACTGTATGCAGTAAACAAACTTGTATCCGTTAGTCAGTGTTGGGGAGATACGAATTACAACCGGTGTTATGTAATTTATTTACAAAACAAACATTACAGACATATGTGTCAGTTACTTCTGGAAATATTCATGACTTTAGGTACATCTGAACAAGTTCTACGAAACTATTGTCTTTATCGGGTTTATCTTTAGAGTGTGAATGAATTATAATGATGTGAACTGATGGTGAAGGATTTGAGAACATTCATTCAAAAAATGTCATCAAAAAGTACATGATGTAGTTCGACACATTATACTGAACTACTATTATAGGTTAAACGGGCAAAGAAGGGCAAACACTGCGTCAAATCATTGGCTGTACACGCTGGATGGCGGTTGGAGCCTGATTAAATCGAGCCGTTCTGACTTTGCTGCTGACTTCTGGAGGCTGTTTTCTCACACTTGGTGTTTTTTCAGGACAGGATGCAGGAGATGACAACGCACACGCTGAACATCACACGGTTGCCGCCCCTGTCCTGCTCTCCACATCATCTGAAAGTGACATCTGTCTCACCGGGCAGCTGGACGACGCAGAGGACTCAGCCGTCACCTTGCAGGACGCGTCACCGCCCAAGCGGCGGCGCGCAGACCAGACCTGTGCCAAACCACGACGCGCCAGAACGGCGTTCACCTACGAGCAGCTGGTGGCGCTGGAAAACAAGTTCCGCGCAACTCGGTACCTATCCGTGTGCGAGAGACTCAACCTGGCTCTGTCCTTGAGCTTGACCGAAACCCAGGTGAAAATCTGGTTCCAAAACAGACGAACCAAGTGGAAAAAGCAAAACCCCGGAGCGGACAGCACCTTGCAGCCGGGCTCCAATTCTGTGGTCTCTATGAGTCCCAGTCCGAACACATGTGGGTCGAATCCCACCAGCTTCCACCAAACTTTCCCCAGCTTCAACTCTGGGAATGTGATTTTCCACGCGGGTGGTGCTGTTCCGCTTTCCTCCACTGGAGGGCTTCTGCATCCATTCATGTCCGGTTTCGTGCAGCCAAACTATTTTAACCCTCACCTTTGAAAAGAACCTTACGGGGACAGAATAACCAGCCTCAGCCGAACTTCTACTGAGTTGACAGCTGCATTGGGGACAGATTGTGTCTGCAAACGTTTTTAATATGTGTCATCACCATTTTCTGCTGGGCTACTGTCAAAAGGCTCTAAAGCCTTAAAAAAATAAGTATCGCCATGGACCATCTCCAAAGATTCCCAACAAAGGCACAATTTGTGAAAGGAGTGGTAACTTCCTCACACGCCGACTGCCCATCATCATTCACGTCCATTGCTGTATCACTAAATGTGCCATATTGCAAAAAATAAAGTCAAATAAATACCCAGCTGTGGTTCTACCTCTCACAGGTGAATTGCATTTGTTGTCATTCATGCAACACTACTTAACTTAATTAAAAAAGAAAAAGAAAACAAACAAAAACAGTGTGTGGCTCTTGTATTCATCCAAATGAGAACAGATTGAGAGGTTTTGTCTCCCTCTTAACCATGTGGCACTAAATGAAAGTTGTCATAGCATTAAACTAATAAATAATACATCTATTTTATTTATCTCAACCGTGGGCAACACGGTGGTACAGTGTTTAGTACTGTTACCTATAGCGAGAAGATCCCTGGTTTGATTCCTGGCCTGGGATCTTTCTATGTGGAGTTTGCATGCATGTGTCTATATGAGGTCTCTCTGGATTCCTCCCACCTCCAAAAAAATGCTGTAGTTAATTGGTTACTCTAAATTGCCGGTAGGTGTGAATGTGAATGGTTGTCTGTCCTTCATGTGACCTTGTTGAACTGGTGAATTGTCCAGGGTGTACCCTGACGTTCACCCCGTTGACAGCTGGGATCGGCTCCAACACGACCGCGACCCCTAACGTCATAGTCTCGTGAACACAAATAGGAGGTTTGCATCCTGAAACTGCTTTTCTTCACTGACACATAATGACCGCTCAGCGTCGCTGCTTTCACCTTCCGTCTACTAAACCGCAATTGCAATGGAACTGACCCTCAGTCATTCACTCTCATTCGCTCCAACATTACTTCACGTTTTTCTCAGTTGTGCTTCGTCTATTTTTGTCCACAGAATTCCAGTTGAGTTGGAGGCCTCTGTTTTCTCGAGGGCTATGGGTAGATAGTGATTGACAGGTATCGGTCCAGGTTGGATCCCGCCCCTTGTCAGCTGTGATTGGCTCCAGCAACTACCTGTCACCCTGCCCAGGCTCAGCGCTAGAAACAGGATAGTGAGACTTACAGAAAGCTGTGTCTGTATGACACACGTCATGGGCGTGGTGGCATGGAGCATCCCTGGAATCACATCAGCCACCTCAGATAGGGTGGTGGTGGCTGTGTGTGAGTGTGAGTGGTTGGGGTGTGTTCCACAACACACGCACACACACACACACACACCACAGAGTGAACCAGTTCACAGGCAGCCTTTGTTTTCTCTGAATACCTGTCTGTTAAATCTGTTACCTTGATGCTGCTTGCTCTTTTAATTATATTTTATTGACGTTGAGTTATTCCACTGTACATAGTTGCAAATGTATAAATCAAATATACTACCAAACACTACCTACAAAAGTTTGAGGGCGCTTTTTTTTCCCCCCCTGATGACAACAATGTTAAATGAATCTGACTCTTCTAGACATGTGGTAAATGACTATTTTAAGCTGTGAACATCTGATTTTAATGGAATATCTACCTACACCTACAGAGGCCTTTTCCACCAACCATCACTCCTGTGTGCTAATGCTACATTTTGTTAGCTAATCATGTTAAAAGGTGAATGGTGATTGGAAAACCTTTGCACAATTATATTTGCACACATGAAAACTGTTGATTAGAGAAGCTACAAAACTGGAATTGTCTGGATGACCCCAAACTTTTGAAAGGTAGTGTACATCATCAGAGATTGGACCTTTTTGTCTGATTTTTTACATTAGTAATTTCTTTTATGTATAATTTGGTAATAAATTAATTGAAGCAAATAAAATATCTGAGCCAAGGAGCCGAAAAACATGTCTCTCTCTCTCTCTATCTATCTATCTTATCAATACATCTCTCTCTCTCTCTCCCTCTCTCTCTGTGTGTGTGTGTGAGTGACAGGGGACTATGCACGCCTACTGACTCCAGAGTCAGTGCCCCACCCCAGTTTAAAAAAATGCAGACACAACATTCACCATAGAGGTGCATCAAACGTGTGTGTGCGTGTGCTGGTTCAAATCTGTGCCCCCAGGCTGATCTACTGCTGCTGATTGGTCATCCTCCGCTGCTCAACACTGACAGACGGTCCACGTTTCTGCTGTGACTAAATCTGCTTGTGATCGTGTTCCACATCATGCTGTCATCTACGTCACGTTCATGTAAACACCTGTGAAGAGAAAGTCAGCAGCAGAGGTTTGGATTTACCTGTGGATTTACCTGTGGATTCACCCGTGACGCCTGGATTCACTGTGGGTCTTGTTTCTTTCACACAGACACACACAAACAACAAAAATTTTAGCAAATGGATTTTGTTAGATTTCTGGCTGAATGACGACTTTGTACATTATTATTATTACAAATAAGTTCATTCATTACAAATAAGTTCATTCATTATGCTGATAATAACAATAGCTTGGAGTAAAGATAGCTCTGCAGTGGGTCAGGTCTGATGTTAAATGCCCTCAGTCAAGTCAACATTATGATACGTTTGCCAATGGTGGGCGTTCAAAAGCTCCAGCAATGCTGAAACTATGAGAGAGTTCCACCATATCAGAATGTTTAGACGGAACTCTCTGGCTTCACCATAAAACGAAAGGACATTTGTGTTTATTGTACCTCAAAATTAGTTGTCAGTTGACATGATGAAGAAAAAAAGGGACCCAACCGACTAAATTATGTAGAAAATCCACGCTGTCAACTCAGACGGTATATTATAACTTCAAATCTACAGTGAAAGCTGTAAAACAATGAGTGGCACAAATGCAGTAACTGTGAATTAGCTTTGATTTGAAACAAATACTTCCCTAACTTGGATTTGAGTAACGCTTTCTTTGGCACCAGAAGAGTCTACCAATATCTGTTTAACTATGGCTGACCACACATAAGCTTTAGTTCTGTTGTTTGCGCTGTAAAAAAGGTGATGCAAATCCATTTTTGAGTTTTCTCAACTTTCGTGGTTGACCTAGGTCAAGGTCAATAACATTAGTCAAAAGTTGATAGTTTGCATTTTCTCAGTGTAATCTTTTTTTTTCTTTTTTAACAGTGTGTGCTCTGTCTGGTTTTACAGACACAAGCATTCAGAACAGAAAGAAAGAAAAAAAAAACTGCTTCTCACAGCTTCTCACATACGTGTGTGTGGCTGAATTAATGAACAGTATGTCAGGGGTGTGGAAACCGGTCTCCGTGGGCTGCTTGCGGTGAAGGTTTTAGATGTCACCCTGCTCCTACCTCACCTGTATACAATCAGCAGCTACATATGTCTTCTTTGTCTTCTTGTATGTCAGGATGTCACCATCAGAATGCCAATACAGGAGAAGTCACTCTGGTCCTCACAGTTTGCCCGTGACTCAGAACTGGGTCAGGATGTTTATTCACTTCCTGTCCCTGACAAAGCTACAATACATCTCAAAAGTCAAAGCAGTGAGCTTCCTGTTGGGTTTGATACTGATGTTCATCGTGATCTCTTCCTACATCCTGGGGTGGGACAAGAGAGGACCTCTGTTACCCCCCCCACATCAGCTCAGATCTGACGCTACCTCCACCAATGCGACAGGTGTGGAAGTTTGTTCTGAAGAGGATCTACTCGACATGAAGTGTGGGGTTGAAGCTGATTGATTCAAGCCTAGAATATCCCCCCAGGAAAGTGCCTGATATAAAAGAAATCACAGCAGCTGCCCCCGATGTAAGTCTCTGGTCGATGTTTGTTTGCTGTGTCCCTTTCATCTCCATCTGACCTCAGCATGCTTTTGGAGGTGGGAGGAAGTCGGAGAACCTGGAGAGAACCCACGCAGACAGAATGCAAACCCCACAGGAGTTCAAACCTGGGACCTTCTTGCTATGAAGTGACAGTAACAACCACAGTACTCCATGGTGACATGTGGGAAGGAGTTGTAAAGTCACTTGGTGAAGTTCCATCACTTGAAGTTCCATTTTGAATTACGCATTAAGACTGTGTGTTAGTAGCAATGGATGCTACTGCCAACAGGCTCTTACCTATGCTAGCTTTAGCTTTTAGCTGACAGCATGCAACTCTCTGGAGCCCTGGGCTTGTGTTTCCAGTACGCTGTGAAGACGGCTCATGTTAAACACAGATACATGGTCATGGAAGGTGAACGTAACACAATCGGTATAGACTCAGTTTGTTTCGGTGTGGCACCATCTAACAGTGAATTTGCCCAAAGTGTATGAATGAATTTGTCTTTGCTCTGAAAATGCTTGTGATTGTCTCCACAGTTGTTCCGTGTATTCCCTCGCCAGTTCCTGCGTGATATCAAAAGCCCTTGCTGGTATGAGGAGATCTCAGGTGATCCATACGAGAAGAACAGTTTCCGTATGGAGGACAGGGTGAGGAAGAATCTTAGGACCGAATTCACACAAAACTTACACCACCAAGATGGCAAAGTCCTCCGTCTGCGCTGCTTGCCATACTTCTATCTCATCGGTCAGCCAAAGTGTGGCACAACAGACTTGTTCAAACGACTGAAGCTGCATCCAGATCTCAGGTTTAACTTAATAAAAGAGCCACACTGGTGGACCCGCAGGCGCATTGGTAAGTATTTACAGTACTGGTACTATCTGTCTGTCTGTCTGTCTGTGTGTCATTTTAACTTTTTTGGTCATTGTAGGTTGGAAAACGAACGGCATCCAGCAGAAGAGAATGCCTTTGGATGTGTATCTGGATGTGTTTGACTTGGTAGCTCAAAAGAACGAAGAAGTACATAGAAGAAATTCATCTGGAGATGTACCACAGTTTATAGCAGGTGAACATGTGAAAACGTGTTAATAGCTCTTCCTATTTTTTGTTTTGGTCTTATGGACTTTGAACATGACCCCAATCCTGACCAAATTGTTGACCTCATTTTGCCACATTTATAAACCCTATCTGCCTGAAATTGAACTCAGATATGTTCAAGTGACTGTCACTGTCTTGACAGGTGATTTCAGCGCGTCCACCATGTGGGACAACTTGGGCTGCACATATCGTCCTGATTACTTAAAGGAACCATCAGTTCTGGTCCAGGACATCATCCACACTGTCCAGCCCAATGCCAAAATCATCGTCATGTTCAGAGATCCCACAGACAGGTATGTGATGAAGACCAGCCACACATCTTCTGTGGTTCTGCTGAAATGCCTTTTTTTTACCATTTAATGTTGTTTCAGAACAAATTTTGTAGAAGAATTCATGTATGTTCAGCAGTTCCATCTGGCTTCTAACGCTGTTTCACTCTATTCCCAGACTGTATTCTGACTACCTGTATTTTACGGAGCGCAGCAAGTCAGCAAAGATCTTCCATCTAAAAGTCATCCAGTCTATCCAGTTGTTCCAGTCCTGCCTTCTGGAGACGTCCCCTTCGTTCCTGTGTGTACAACAGAAGTCTTCACAAGTCATTGCCGGTCAGCATGAAATCATCTGTTCAGGCTGGACAATCATGATATCATCAGCTCAATGAGATGAGAGTCCATCTCAGGTTTAAAACACACACACACACACACACACACACACACACACACACACACACACGTAGGTCTGGTTCATATGACTCTTGTGTTTGAGTAGTGCTCTTGTGTTTGTGTTGAACTATAGTGCCCTCTTAAGGACAGTCAGTGTCTCCGCAGGTCTCAGAGACATTAGCCTTTATAAGAAGCTACTACAGCATGAGAAAACACTTTATGATCACGTGTATGTTTGCACCTTCTTCAGTGTGCAGTGACACACCATGAACAAACAATGCAATACTAGCTAGAGGTCAGCACATGTGAGCTCACAGTTTGCATACGATCTATACAGTCATTGCCTGACCATTGTTTCAGGGTCTCCCCCCTGACGAAACTGAGTAACACTATGAGTGCATGTGTCACCACATGAATGTTTTTGGATGTGTCCTCACAGGTGAGGCTCTCTCTAGGGCTGTACAGTGTCTTCTTGCTGGACTGGCTGACAGTCTTCCCCAGGGAGCAGATTCTTGTTATTCGAATGGAGGACTATGCAGCCAACCTTAAAATGGTGTTGAGGAAGACTTTTGATTTTCTGAGTTTAGGTAGGTGTTAAACTGACACATTGTACTCTGTGTTTAAAAAAGTTACATCTGAAAGACCTGGTCTCATCATCTTTGCAGACCCTTTGTCAGCACAGCAGGAGGTTGAAATGATCAATCAGGAGAAGGCAAACACCCGGCAGGAAAAAGACAAGAACAAGGGTCTTATGCTTCCAGCCACCAGAAAACTCCTCCGGGACTTTTACAGGCCCTTCAACGAAAAGCTGGCCAGTGTGCTGGGTGACAGGACCTTCCTCTGGAGTGGTACCTGATGTGGGTGTATGTGCACCACTGCAGGAAGAAGCTGATGCAGGAATTACTGCACTATTACATAACTATTACATGAGGATTTATATGAGGATTATATGATACTGGAAACTGAACAAATGTATATTTGTATGATTTATTTGCTCTTGAAGGAAAATGTGATGCACCAGGTGAATCAGAGATGAAGATTATGCAGCAACATTGGAAAGCTGTTTTAAATACAACTAGCAGTACACCATCAAGTAGACGTTTAATGCCATAATGTAAGGTACACTAAAGCAAAACAGTAAGTCTGGTCAGCTCAAAAACCAGGGGAGTTTGTTTGCTTTTATGATATAAAAAGTGTAAACAGGCTTCTATGACCACGAGCGCACGCACGCCCATTGTAATTACCATTGTTAATGCAACAGACACACACGGGAGTTGCACTGGCAACATTTGGACCGCGTACTCGATTGTAAGTATCAAGCTAGCTTACAAGGCAGCACTGCTGACCGGGAGAGTTTTCCAACAGTCTCTCCCTCAGGAACCCTCCCTTGAGGAAGTTGAGGTGTTGTTTGTGTGTTTGGCAGTCTCGATGACGCCTCCTGTACACACGTAGCTTAGGTCGCTGCCAGTACTTGTGTGGTCACTTTATCTGTCCGAACCACATAAACTGCTCCCCTGCATGTGCCAAAGCAGCCTCTGCACACTTTTTCTTGTGGTTGTGTGGGAACCGCCTGTTGTTGGATGGCGCATGGATAGCGTGCTTCACCACAAACTCAGTCTGGTAGGCTGTGAGGTTCTTCCTCTGTACAGCATCTTCAGAGAGGCAGAAGTGGGAGTTGTTCTGGCGGAGCTCATCGGCACACTTCCTGAGTCCGACACCCTGCAGAGCAACATCAGATATTGGTTTGGCTTTCAAGGATGTAAAGATACTCACAGATTTGTTTTTCATACTCACATGATTGAAAAGAAAGATACTGTCTTTTAAAGCGTGCTTGTTGTCATGGTCTGAGAAGGGATACACTCTGGATATCTGACAGGAACCAAGTCAAGTAAGAAGGCAGAATTTGTTTTGTCAGCTATACTTGGATGGGGGAGGATGTCAGATAAATATTTATACTCTCATAGCACAGACAATGTTTTCTGCTCACGTACCTGCTCAGTTTTATATTTAGTGTATCGCTCACGATTCAAGGCCTGCGGCAAGGATGATTTCACCTGACTCAGCATTCTCCCTGTGCTTGTAGAGGCCTCGCGATTCCTGGGCTCATTTCTAGGTGTCTCTGGATGAGCAAACTGAAAAAAAAAATAAAAATAGAAAAAGAAAGCCCTGACAAGATCAGGTTTACTGAAACGTTTTCATTGTGTGCTAAGATAATAAAACACTTACCCATTTGCCATCATTGCTCACTGAATAGAAAAGCTTTCCACCTTTAACCATTTTGGCACAGGTTGAGATTTTAGCCTGGAGATCACAGGGCATTTTCACCAGTCCTACACGTACACAGCACACAGAGCAAATAATGAAAACACTGGTGACTATGGAAACATGTAAACTAGTGGTGGCCATCTGCTTCAAAGCGGCGTTTCCCTTGAACCACCGCTTCAAAGTTTTCAGAGCTTTGGTACGGAAAAAAGACAAGATACCGATGACGTTTGAGGTGAGTCAAATGAAGAAAAAAAAAACATTCAGAAGATTCGTTCACCGAATCGTTCAGTGACCCCCCCCCCCCCACACACACACACACACATCATACACACGTACGTCACCACCTACACACGCACACACACACACAGCTCCATCACCCTCACCAAACTGATCCGTTCAGCGATGCTTCCTGAAGTGCTGAAACGAGTCCTGAATGAACGAATGAATTTCATCACCGAGTGATGGAGACGAAGGCTGTTTTTTTTTAACAGTCGTTAACATTTAACATTTAACATTTTATTGATCTAAAGTTCAGCATTGCTCTCGGTCAGTTTAAACCACTGACGTCCAATGCGTAAAAACATCATACAGCGAATCAGTCAAATCAAAATCGAGTAAGATCAAGATAAAGCATAAAGTCTATAAACATGCATTTTAAGAAGTCAGTGAGTTTGCAGAGATAATATAATCCTTTATTGTCAGGTAATTTTCAGTTATAACATTAAGACAAATATAGGTGTCGTAAAACAACAGACATTAGCATACTATATTAACAACAGGTTTAAGGAAAAAAAGACATGTATATTGTATATTATATTCAGTACAGAAAAATAAGAGAAAAGCCATTTGAGGGATGATAGTGTAGTGTCAATATTCTTCAAGACGTTGATGGTTGCACATCATTTAAGATCATAAAGCGACTGCGCAGACATTTACAATAAATACATACTCAAGAATGGGTGAAATAATTCTAGCTGTCCATACGTATACATACCAGCCTCAGTGCATGAGCGTGTGTTCCCAAAGCTGGTGAATGATTATTTATG
>NW_027614409.1:0-26727 GCF_965212315.1 Lampetra planeri | reverse complement strand
TACCAACATTTTATCATCTGTTCTTTGTCCCATTTTCAGCATTTCTTGAACTTTTCATGGATGCTTTTCATTGATAAACTCAATTTACTCTTTCTCATGGTGTTTGTATGTCATTCAGTTACAGCTCCAACAGCATCAGCGTGAACGGAGTGCTGAGTCTGGCTGCTGCTTTATGTTTCCATGACAACCTGATGGAGATTCACATCAGGTTTGTCTTATATTTGACTCATGATCTGAGATACTGTATGTGCACACCACTCATGTGCACGTGTGTGTGTGTGTGTGTGTGTGTGTGTGTGTGTGTGTAATTTTTGTGCAGTACAGTATTTAGAGAACTTTGGATTCATTTCTCTTAGTGCTTTTATGAACTAGTTCATGAATCGGGGTCCCGTTGGTCTCTGCAGTGGCAGCGACATGCAGGACGTGATCCTGAAGTTCTGCCCGGAGCAAAGGTAAGAAACATTTCTACGTAACAGCTAACATCTATTTGAATTCCTCCTGTAACATAGTCCATGCTTCCTCTTAGCGGTGACAGGAAGCAGCTGAAGGTGTTCAGGTAACGTAAATTATAGAGAAAATATATAGATAATAAAGATTCACATCCCAAAAGTAACAAACCTTTTCCGTTGGATGTTGTAGAATGAACATCAGCAGCCTCCTGCCATCTGATCTGTCCCTGATATGTAGACAGTTGGGGCGCTGTAGCTGCTCTCTGGAGTTAGAGTAAGGTGGTATTATTGGTATTATTTGCGACGAGGCTGAGGGGTCGATGCTCATAGTCTGTGTGTTGTGTCAGCTTGTCGCACAGTTTGCTGAAAGATGCTGCTGTCGAGAGACTGCTTGAATTCCTGCCCGGAATGTTGTCACTGCAGAGACTCAGGTAGGACACACTGAAATCTACAACTCCAACTGTCATTATTTTTTTTTTTTTTTTTGCAAGAAAGGCAGAAAAAGTAATATATGTCCAGCTTTTAATGCAAATCAGACAAACATTTCTTTGAAATTGTTGAAATGTACTATGGGGGTCTGGAGTAGATGCCCATTTCCTGAATATTTACTGTTACAACTTGTTGATGTCATGCATCTGCATCACATGACCACGGTGTAGGGAAATGTAACGACGCATCGGGGTGACTTGTCCCAGCTCTCAGATGCATCATTGGATGGCGATCTACTTTTCGTTACTGCTATGAACGCAGACAAACACTGAGAAGCAGGAAAGCCCAGACAGAGTGGTGTAATTCAGCGCAGAGCAACGCAGACAGACGCTCACACCAACAGGACGCCCGCCAGGACCACAGCGTTCATTCACTGCTGATGAACCTCACACACAGGACAAGGGATATGAGATGTCTCTGCTCACAGTAGCACCGGGTTCTGATGTGTATCCGATGACAGATGAATAACTGGAACAAATATTCTCTCTCCTCAGGATGAGTCACTGTATCGTGTCAACAGCCGGAGCCCTGACGTTGGTTCAGAGTTTCTCTGACAGTCAGAGAGTCTCATCAGTGGAGCTCAGGTACAAAACCTGTTTCTGTGTCCAGGTACTCGAGTGTGAACATAATATCTGTCTGTTTTAGTCATCCCTTATTTTTCATCCTCTTCAGGCATCAGGGTGAATCTTTGGTCCATTTTGAGGAAATGAACCGCAGAGAATCCAGCTGCAGGTCTGTGCGTGTGTGTCTCAGTGTGGAAATGATAATAATCATAGAAACTCTCCACAACGATGGCGATGGTGCAGTGTTGCACTCAAATGAAGAATCAATCCACAAATATTGCAGTGAGAATAATATGTGGGGAACAGTCCTTTCATATTTACCAACATATGCTGGATAATGTCGTGGTGCAGCTTTTCAGCTCATTCTTTCGCTCTCCGTCGGCCCGCTGCTATCTGTGCTCGTCTCAGACTGCTTTCAGAGTTTTTGACTGTTTTCAGAGAGTTTAGTGAATTAACAGACCCATATTTGCCTCAGCAGTTTTAAACTAGAGCCGATGTAAGTCAACAATTTGATGCCGTAACTGCGCAAGAGCCGAGTTTAATTTTGTACATTCAGGCTACTTGGGGGTGACATCATGATCATGACATCATGACATCCTCATTTGAGTCCCCTGGAGTAGTAAAGTGGCCATTTGTGGGATTGTGGAAGCAACCAGCTGACGGAGAACAGGAGTAAAAGTAAATATGGAGTTTTGTCGAATTTGTGTTCAGATAATTGTCACCGTTCAATCTGTTAACAAAATAAGGTTCGCAGCTCTTTAAATAAAAAGTGAATATCAAATGATGCTCTAGAAGAAAAACATTTTCCACAAAACTGAGCGATGACATTAAGGAATATCAATACAAAAACAGCAGAATGTAATAAATGATTCTGACGCCGGAGCAGCACGTGTGTGTGTGTATATGTACATATACTGTATATGTTATGTGTTATACCTGGACAGGTGACAGGACAGCGATGTCAAACTAACATGTTCACACAGATTCACTGGCTTCAACCTGAGCTGTGACAACTTGAAGAGGCTGTTTGAGATCCTACAGTCCGGTCGGCCGCTGTCGGAGCTGGAGTATGGGCACACACACACACACACACACACACACACACACACACACACAAACACACACAGTCATTCTTTCATTGCTGAGCTGCTCTCTCTTTGTCTGCAGCATCTCCAGTAACCAACTAGGAGACAACGGAGTCAAGTGTTTGCTAGAAGTTCTCCCCCTGCTGAAAATCTCAAGACATGTCAAGTAAGATGGAACGCAGATGGTGTTGGTTTCCTGACATACACATGTTCCTCTTCCTTCCACCCATGTAACTGAACCTTCTAGTATGTCTACTGATTTATTTCACGCGCCAGTGTACAGTTGTATACATCTTACTGTCTTATACAGTACTGGTGACATCCTTGACCGCCACATGAGTTCATGCATGTTCGTATTCCTAACAGACGTTTGAGTGATAAATGAAAATGTGATGTTGAATGTTTCCCCATGTGCAGTCTGAGTGACAATGGTTTGACCCAGCGGGGGTTACTGGCTGTCGCCAGCGTGTTATGTTCCTGTGAGAATGTCTCTGCGGTAGAAGTCAGGTGAGTCAGTCAGGGTAGTGGAGACCATTTGATTTTTGTCTCACCCTGCTGGACGTCCACTGACTCGTTTGTGACAGTTTGGCAGCAGGGGAGAGATGTGCCATCTTGTTCGGACCAGATGAGGGTTTGGAGAGAACATTAAGGTAAAAACAGACAGAAGACATTTTATGTCTGCACACTGACAAGTCAACGGGATATAGACAGGAAGAAACTGTCTGCGCAGTCGGTTCTGTTCATTTCTTTCTCTCCTCTCTGCAGTGTTCGAGAAAGCAGTTTGGAAAATGAGCATCTTCTCAGACTAGCAGAGATCATACGTGACTGTCCCCATCTCAGCAGACTGAAGTATGTTTGCTGCACTTTTATCATTTCAGTTCAGAAACAGTCATTCATTCATTCATTCATTCATTCATTCAAGTGTTATATTCTCTTAATGTGCCGCTGACTTCCTGGACAGCTCATGGAAATAGTAGAAACTTGTAATCAAATGCTGATAGCACTTTCATAGTAAAAAATACGGTGCATAAACAAAAACAAAAGAAACAAACAAACAAGCGGCCCATAATACAAGAATGATTAAAAACAACGTAGAACAGTGAGATGTGGAAACCACAGCGGGATGAAACCCTTAAAACACAGGAATCTGTGAATATGAGAAAGTCAAGCAAAAATAACATTGAAACTGTGAAACTGATTCATGTCAAATAAAGTCAATCAAAATGTGTAATGAAATGAACCATATTATAACAAAACAAAAACAAAAAATAGAAAATAAAGATGAAAATGAAAATGAAATATAAAATAAGAATACAAACAAATAAGTCAAGCTGGTCTGTAAAGGTACGATACAAATATGACGACAGTCTGCCCTGCCCATGTGCTTTACACCATTTCATCACCATCTTCCTGTTCTTTCACGTTCACACGTTAACCTGTCTTTAATTCATTGGCAGGTTGAAGGATAATTTGCTGGTGCCGGAGCAGATTGAATATTTTGTCCGAGTTCTGAGCGGCGGTCAGAGACGCTGTGTCGTCAAGTAACATTTTGTTCATTTTCCTTCATATGTGCTTCACTTTTTGTATTTTCTGATCCTACAATTTAATTTTCTGTCCAGATGATGACTTGTGTTCTTAACAACATTAATTTTCTTCCTTGTCAGAGTCGAGGAGTATTGGATCAGATCTTTGGGCGCAGTGAGTTTGGTTTGTCGTTGTCTGGGTGTTAACAACAACATCGACACTATCAGGTGAGATATGAGCGAAAACAAACGTCTGAACACTTTCATCTGCTGTTAGTAACACGTTCACTTTGCAGTGTGCATCACACCACTCTGCAACTGTCTTTGAGAACATCTGCTGGCAGGTTGTGTATTTGTACATTTGTCGTAAATTCCTAAATGTGTGTTCAGACTTTGTGTTGTTCTAATGATTGTGTGTGTCTGGTCGTATCAGCAGTGACTCCAAAGATCCCGAGCTGTTCATGGCCACGGAGAAGATAAGGTACATTCGTCTCAGGTCCACTTGAATGAACAATACATGTGTGATGAGATCAGTGAGAGTAAAAGTGCAGCACATTGACAGGAAGTCATGTGAAGGGACTGGCTCATGTCAACGGACCGGTGAATCCAGATGTTCCTCCATCACATGCAGGGATGTCGGATCATGAACTATGAACAGAGGACGACCACAGAGGTCATGTACACAACAGAGACAGTCAACAGAGGATCATTTCATTCCATCTCAGTCTTCCTCTCTTCTCCAAAACGAACTCGTCCATTGACTCGTTTGTTCTTGTTGGTCTGATGGCGTGCAGCAGCATCGTGACATGCACCTGTTGAGTTGAAGCATTTCTTCCCGTTGTCTGTTTTAGGAATGTGAACTGGTGTGGGTTGTGTCTGTTGGTAACCGATGGTAACACCTCCTCTCCTCCCTTCCAGCCTTGTGGACTGTGACGTCGCGGGATTCATGATGGTGAAGATGAGAAGCATCTTCCAGAGGTGTCCTTCGCTGACAGAGCTGGAGTTAGTATCTCCTCTGTTCTCCATGAGCAGATCGGGTGTAAAGACTGAATCCGCTGTCTCACACCGAGCGTTTCTTTTGTTGTGTCCAGTCTGAGCCGCAGCCGTCTGGGTGTAGAGGGAGCTGAGTTCCTTCAGTCCGTTCTGCCTTCGCTGCCCAGTCTCACTTCTCTCAGGTTTGACGTTGGACTCGGTTTGCACGTTTGAACGCTGCAGGATGATAAATGTCCGCTGTTATTTGACAGTATTGGCTCCAAGGAGACCTGTGCGACTGTTCTTGAGAAGCTGTCGGCGGCCTTGGTGCAGTCTGCAGCCATTCGGACCTTTAAGTACGCACGGCTTACTGACCTTTGACCTCTGAATGAAGATGTTTATTTGGAAATGGTGAAGAGATGTCCCATATGACTCCATAACTAAAACTAATAGTCACTGTTTAAAGTGTCGTCATCACCACAGAAGATCGCTGACGTCGTCTTTTCTTCTAGTCTGGCAGGTCATGTGATCAGTGAAGAAGCAGCTCAGACTCTGAGTGACGTGTTTGTCCGCCTGCACTCACTCACGTAAGCATTGAATGTTCCGTAATAAGACTGGAACTTGATGACATGATGTCCGTGACTTTCTGTTCCCTGGTCCCCAGTCTGTCACACTGTGTTTGGTCGGCAGCTGCAGGACAGCAGCTTGTCGCGGCGTTGGGACGGTGTGTTGGTCTGAGGAGTCTCTGGTAACACACACACACACTTCTGGCTTCTGTATAGACTAGACTTTATTGTCACTGTACAAGATGGACTGAAAATTAGATGTGTGTTCTCAAAGTAAACAACACAAACGTGTAAACACCCTTTTGTCTTTCATCGTGTGTCTGATTATCACAGTAGGGACATTACTGTGGAAAGTAGGGAAGTAATAAAATGACGTCACTGAGGTGATAATATTTCATACACAAATGCAACAAAATTGGTGTGCGTCTGAATTAAAAGCTGTAATATGGATACACACACACACACACACACACACACACACACACACACACACACCTACCTTTGCTGCCTCTGTGCAGTCCATTCATTGCATTCAAACATATGTAACTTTAAAAGACGTGTGAGACTTTAAAAACCCGTTCCAGGATGAACAAACTGTCAGACTCTTGTGTCAGACGATGTCCTCACACGTGTTTGTGTTTGCCAGTCTGGACAGCGTTCACCTGGACGAACCCAGCAGGAATCATCTGGCTCACGCTCTGAGGAACCGCTCCTGTGTCTGCAGTCTGAAGTAAGAATCACTGATTTGATGATAATTAACGTGTCATGTGCTCACTGGGGGTGTGTCCACTCACCATCTGACGATTATTTCATCAGGTGTCTAGTGACACCAGAGAATCTATTTTGGGCTGACGTGTATTTTGTTGCCTCATCAGGACACTTCAGCCACAGACATTTAGCACCACTTGATTAATCTGATCTATTTATGTGACCAAGCGTTTGCTCACTTGTTGCTGCAGCTTCTCATACCTTCATGTCAGCGGCTGTGAAACTTCTCCCCAGGGGAAAATTCATGACCCCCGATCTGTCATAGTGAGAAGTCGTAACTGTCTGTTCTCGGAGTACTGAGATTAAAATGTCATGGCTGCTTTAACTGTGTTTGATTTGATCAGGCTAACTCTTGATGGATTATAATCTCTGCTCAGTGTCACCGTAACAACCTGTGAAGAGCTTGACAGCTAGTTAGTTAGCTAGTCACTCTGTTTCTGTGTTTGGCAGGTTGAATGAGATTGTGACGGGACCCGGCAGCTTCCTGAAGCTCCTGGCTGCTCTGGAGGCAAACACACACATCGAGGAGCTGGAGTGAGTATGAGTCGACGTACAGGATGCGGACGTGAATATTAGAATGATATATCTGTGTGTGTGTGTGTGTGTGGTTTTAGGTTGGAGGGATGGAGGATGTCTGACAGCGGAGTGGGAATGTTGACCAGACTACTTCCTGTGTGGACAAAGCTGAGAAAGATCAGGTAACGGTTTGCGTCACATCTGCTGCTGCAATTAATGTAATGATTTATTAAATTTTTGACATATTATTTGTCGTTTGCGTTTTTATCAGTTACTTATTAATTATTCTTGTCTGCCTGGAAATTTCTTTGTTTTTCTTTTTTTTTCTTCTTAAAAAGCAGTTTGTGTTGTATAAATAAAGTCGGATTGGCTGAACAGAATAGTGATCATGCTGATAATAACAGTGGTTTGTGAACACTGAAAAAGATTGAAATAAAATGTGAATTGTATAATTTCTTATTTTATGTACAGTAGGTACGTATACATGGTGCAACCACCAAGAACGGAACGCTCTCCAGGCCTCAGACTCAATAATAAATACATATTTATAGCATGAATACATACATAAACATATGGTACAAAGGCAAGGAATGTACATGGATGAAATCCCATTTATTTCCCTTTAAATGATCTTCAAAGTACTTGAAAGTACATTGGAAGTGAACCTCCAGTGTCTCCGAGGACATTCTGTGGAGACCAGCTGTCTGCGTGCAGCAGCTGCGTCCGACCGGGTGTCACATGTCTCCACGGTGTTCGCCTTCGGTCGGACATGCTGTATTACAACATTTCTCTGTCAGTAAATGTGAAGGTCAGTGTGGAAATCATCTGAGTCATCCAGCAGCCAAAAAATAACAACGTCATGCTGCCACAGAGGAAATCTGCTTTTGTAAACTTGTACATGTATTAAAAGTTTGAATGTGTAAAAGGAAAAAGAGATAAAAAAAAAAATCAGACAGCTCATCCAGACGATGATGCAATAAACCTGCCGTTTGGTTTTATTGTATCATTCACACTGTTCTATAATCAGAACTGAACCACCTCCTCGACTCACGTCCTGAAAAGTCCTGTTTATTCTCACCAACATCTGTTTGTGTTTCTGTCATCGTTAATCCACTTTTTAGGATCTGGTGGAGATGTACTTTGGGGTTCCCTACCACCAAACGTTTTACTGTGTGTGTGTGTGTGTGTGTGTGTGTGTGTGTGTGTGTGTGTGTGTGTGTGTGTGTGTGTGTGTGTGTGTTGCAGTGTATCAAAGAACCTCATCAGTGATCAGGGGGGTGAGAGGCTGCTGGAAGCTTTGAGGAGCTGCACAGACCTGGAGGAGCTCAAGTACAATTACAATACACCTGTGTTGTCCCAGTCCACAGCACAGACACATCACTGGGTCTCATTCATTCATTCATTCATTCATTCATTCACTCACATCACTGGGTCTCATTCATTCATTCATTCATTCATTCATTCATTCATTCATTCATTCATTCATTCACATCACTGGGTCTCATTCATTCATTCATTCATTCATTCACTCACATCACTGGGTCTCATTCATTCATTCACTCACATCACTGGGTCTCATTCATTCATTCATTCATTCACTCACATAACTGGGTCTCATTCATTCATTCACTCACATAACTGGGTCTCATTCATTCATTCATTCATACACTCATATCACTGGGTCTCATTCATTCATTCATTCATTCACTCACATCACTGGGTCTCATTCATTCATTCACTCCCTGGGTCTCATTCATTCATTCTTTAACTCACTGGGCCTCACTCATTCATTCATTCACTGGGTCTCATTCATTTACTCACTGGGTCTCATTCATTCATCCATCCATTCATTCATTCACTGGGTCTCATTCATTCATTCACTAGGTCTCATTCATTCATCCATTCATTCATTCATTCACTCACTGGGTCTCATTCATTCATTCACTGGGTCTCATTCATTCATCCATCCATTCATTCATTCACTGGGTCTCATTCATTCATCCATTCATTGGGTCTCATTCATTCACTCACTGGGTCTCATTCATCCATCCATCCATTCATTCACTGGGTCTCATCCATTCATTCATTCACTAGGTCTCATCCATTCATTCATTCACTAGGTCTCATTCATTCATCCATTCATTGGGTCTCATTCATTCCCTGTGTTTCTTTCATTCATTCACTGGGTCTCATCCATCCATTCATTCATTCATTCATTCACTGGGTCTCATCCATGTCAACTGTTTGTCGACTGACGTTGACATGAATCTCCTCATTCACCAGTATTCCAGTGTCTCTGATCTTCTCATTTAATCGGTGCACAGAAAGAAAACTTGTAAGAAACCACTTGACACACCAGCAAGCCTTCCAGTTTTATGTTTAAGACATGAATTCATGAGTTCATAAGTTAATGTAACTCACATTGTGTTGTCATTAAATTCCTTAATTAGTTTTTGGAAATCACTGAATGGTTCTGACTTTGTGTCATTCCAGTTAGTTCCAGTCAGTGTATTTTGGTAAACCAAGGTATTCTGTAGGTTTCTTGTATTTTGGTAAACCAAGGTATTCTGTAGGTTTCTTGTACTTTGGTAAACCAAGGTATTCTGTATGTTTCTTGTACTTTGGTAAACCAAGGTATTCTGTAGGTTTCTTGTACTTTGGTAAACCAAGGTATTCTGTAGGTTTCTTGTACTTTGGTAAACCAAGGTATTCTGTAGGTTTCTTGTACTTTGGTAAACCAAGGTATTCTGTAGGTTTCTTGTACTTTGGTAAACCAAGGTATTCTGTAGGTTTCTTGTACTTTGGTAAACCAAGGTATTCTGTAGGTTTCTTGTACTTTGGTAAACCAAGGTATTCTGTAGGTTTCTTGTACTTTGGTAAACCAAGGTATTCTGTAGGTTTCTTGTACTTTGGTAAACCAAGGTATTCTGTAGGTTTCTTGTATTTTGGTAAACCAAGGTATTCTGTAGGTTTCTTGTACTTTGGTAAACCAAGGTATTCTGTAGGTTTCTTGTATTTTGGTAAACCAAGGTATTCTGTAGGTTTCTTGTACTTTGGTAAACCAAGGTATTCTGTAGGTTTCTTGTATTTTGGTAAACCAAGGTATTCTGTAGGTTTCTTGTACTTTGGTAAACCAAGGTATTCTGTAGGTTTCTTGTATTTTGGTAAACCAAGGTATTCTGTAGGTTTCTTGTACTTTGGTAAACCAAGGTATTCTGTAGGTTTCTTGTACTTTGGTAAACCAAGGTATTCTGTAGGTTTTCTTGTACTTTGGTAAACCAAGGTATTCTGTATGTTTCTCTTTGCTCCGTCTCTCCTGCAGTCTGTCTTGTAACCGTCTTGGTGACGGCGCTGCAGCCAGGATGACCCTGCTTCTGCCATCGCTCACACACCTCACAGTGTTGGAGTACGTGGAGTTCTGCCGGCGTTTGTTTCATTTACAGCTGCAGGTGTGGCGTCTGACTCGTGCTTCTCTGTCTTTTCTCAGTATGTCAGAAAACCGACTGGGCCCTGAAGGCTCTGTGAGTCTGTCCAAAGCTCTGCTGTGCATGAAGAAGCTCCGTACGCTCCAGTAAGACTCCTCTCTCCACACTGAGTTGATGTTTTTGTATTGTTTTGTTTATGAGACGATGCGTTTCATGTGTGGACTTCAGTCTGACTTCTGTTGGGACCCCGGCGCTGTGTGTGATAGTTACCAGTCTGTCGTCCTGTCCACTCATACAGGAAGTGAGGTAAGAAAACACATGTACAAATACTGTGTCGATAAATATTACTATTATTACTATTATTATTATTTTGTTACTGTCACTATTTTCAATTGGCTTTTTTTTCTTACTGTTTTTACTCTGATTGATTGATTTAATTGCAACATTACTAATTCTTTACATCACTGTGAATGTGTCATTAAACTACAGTTTTAGCTCCAGCTGAACAATTTGTGTTTCATCCCTTAATGGTCTCTTGGAACTTTTTTTTTTAATTTGCTGATCATTACGACTGTGTTACAGTTTATGAAATGAAATGTCACAGTTGATATTTGGTCATTTTTGGACTCTAAAGTCATTTACTCTTCTCGGTCTATCGTCAACTCTTGATTCATTTTAAGGCCTCTGTTTGTTGGACACTTTTGGTCCAGAAGAACCTCAAACTGCTATAAAATCCATACATCAATATTTGTTCTACCTTTTTTTACATACTCACACACACACACACACACACACACACACACACACACACACAGCGTGTTTGTGTCAGTAGTCTGTACAGACTGTGCCAACAGGTGGCGACATTCATCAAACTGCATCTATATGTGCACACACATGCACATACACATCGTGTGGTATCCCATGCATCAGCCTAGAATACAGAAAAAGGTTGACTGTTCATAAATAGTGAAAATATCCAATTTCCCTTGTTTTGTTCCAAACTGACTTGACAGAATGTATGTTTACAAGTTGTACTGGCAGTTAAATTAAAACGTGTTTTCAGCATAAGTCACTGTCATGAGGGTCCGAAGAGGGAGTAAAAGTTTAAAACAAACTGAACAAAAAGTACTAATGCAACTAAATCATTGTTTATAACGTATCTTTGACATCACCATGTATGAGGAAAGGAAGGAAAACAGCTCAGATGTTGTGTTGTTTTGATTAAGACATTTAAAAGGGTTATAATTCAGAAATTCATTGAACTTTTGGTATTTTTGAGCAAAGCTGAACTGGCTTAAGAGATTTGTGCAGAAGAAAGCAGAAGAAAATACAGTTTTTATGTGGACAAAGGCAGAAAACGACACATAAAAAAAACGATTTAGAGTCCATGCTGCCTGTAGTCATGGAAGGTTTGTGTCGGTAGGCTGGGATGGAATAACTGTGGGGATGAAGTGGCTCTGGCGTTGGCTGAAGTCGTTCCCGTGTGTCACAGGTTGACCACAATTGAGTGAGTATGTGAACACACACACCGCTTCTCGTCTTTGAGTTCCTTTGGTGAGTTTCTGTGTGTGTGTGTGTGTGTGTCGGTCTTCTCCTCCAGTCTGGAGTCAAACAGTGTGAGTGGAAGAGGAGCAGAGGCTCTGATCAGAGCGTTACAGTCGTGTCCGACTCTGGAGCTCATCAGGTAAATTTATTTGTGTGATACCAACTACTCTGTCACTCTTTTTCCTTTACCTTCACCTCTGTGTGTGCGTGTGTGTGTGTGTAAGTAGTACCTGGTAGGTTTTGCTGTGTGTTCGTCCTCCGACATGATCACGGGTCCGTTCCACAAAGCAGGTTTTGTCAACAGCCTGAGTTTGTTAAACCTGAAAATAAAAAAAAAATAAAAAAACATTCAGTGAATTCACACAGAGGAAAATTCTTTTCAAATTGTTTTGACACAAATCAAACCAGAGTTTTCATCACTTCTAAACAAACAACTCTGGTTTGATTTCTGTCTAAACATTTTTCTTGTTCAATTTTCTTGTGTGTGAATTCACTTTAACTCATGATCATGATCATTAACTCATGATTTTTTTCAGTATTTCAGTATTTAAAATAAAAAACCCAGGGTTTTCACCAAATCTGCTTCAAAATTATGGTCCAGAATGATAAATTGATTTCTTTCTTTCTTTTTTTGGATAATAATTCCCCACCACTGTGTTGTCAGGCTCTGGAGGAACAGCATCTCTGCCAGTGAAGCCCAGAGACTCCGTCTGACGGACCGCAGACTCAACTTCTCCTCCATCTAACAAACACAACATTTATATGATTTTCAAGTGCTTTTTTATTTATTTTTTGCTTTGCGTTGTAACTTCTAAAATAGTCAGAGGCCACATGAAGTGAAAACACAAGAAGTCATGAACAGCAGTGATGGGAGGGAGGCCCAACAACTCCCTTCTGTTATTTCAGGTTGTGGCCTCATCCACTCCTCGTATTTATTTCTGCATTATAATTATGATTTCCATTAATTTAACCATTATTTATTTTACGTTTTACTTTTGCTGTGATGTTCAGCACTTCCATCTCTGTAGAAGGTTTATTCATCCAGTCTGACAGACCTGCAGCAGACGACGTCTCCTCATTCCGTCTCGAATTGGTTGATTTTTGGCCTCCTATTTATATTTTCCTCCTTCGTCGGATATGTTCTTGTCATCTGTTCTTCCCATAGCAGAGGAAACAGAACCGAACTGAATGAATGAAAAAAAGAACTCAGTGTGTGGTACGTGGGTGCCCTCTAGTGGTGTCAGAGGAATGTCAGAAACATTCATAAAAAACCAAACTGATAATAAAATATGGTCTGTTCCTTCAGGTGTCTGTGTGTGAGCCGTTCCTTCTGAGTCATCTGAGTGTCCTTTTCATATGTGTAATAACTAATAACATCCGGTTGTAGTTTAATCTGCAGTGCTTCTTTAGTAGTTTGTTTAGCTGCAGTGTGTAAACAAACAAATTCACGTGTCACCACTAGAATGGCGCCAGTGGACTTTAAAAATACATATACTTCAATTGGGCCTGGCTACTTTCATTAAGCTTTGTTCAGGAACATTTATTAGTTATATATTAATTTGATATTTTACATCTCGCATTGATAACTCCATCACCCCACAAAAGCAGTTGTCAAAAATGCAATTTGCTCAATTTACTTCTCCAAATCAACAACAGATTTAACGTTGATCTTTGTATCTGCTGTGGTTTGATGTTTGTTTCACACTCCTTATCATATCATCATATTTGTGTCAGGTCAATATCACTTGTATAAAAATGAATGCTTGTGTCAAAAATCAGTTTCCGGAGCGTTTTGTGTCTCGTGGGGTCTTAAAGACATACATCTCAAAATGCAATTTACTTCTTTTAAATGCGTTAAAATACTATGAGCAGTTACACAGTAAAAAACGTAAAAACACTGCAACCAGGTAATCGGGCTATGATGGTTATGAAAGTATTATAGGAGAAAAAGTATTATTATGATGATTACGATTATGATCATGATTAACGTTATTATTATTATTATTTCCGGCAGTTATGCGATGTATTTGCGGTTATTGACTTTTATTTTGTTGGGTCTACTCGCTGTACTTCCGTAATTCTGTAAATGTCGCGCTTGACGCCGCCCCGTCGGTCGGAGGCGCTGGCAGAGAGCGACAGCCGCGGAGGAGGGTGAATGTTTGCCCACTCACTGTTGCGCTTCCCAGGTTCAGGTAGCAGCAGACACTTCATTTGTCTTTTCTTTACAAAACAACACAAGTGAAAGAAAAAGAAACACAACGGAACCCGGGGATTTCATTCATCAGAAACAAAAGACGAGAAGAAGTTGGGCGTGATTTCACGAGGTGAGTGAGACATCGGTCCTCTGTCTGAGGACATGGACTGTGATGCTGAGACAGGTGTGAGGACAGGATCTATGTGTCCACTCCGGCCATCAGTGGACACACAGGATCTATGTGTCCACTGGGGACAGGATCTGTGTGTCCACTGGGGACAGGATATGTGTGTCCACTGGGGACAGGAAGTGTGTGTCCACTGGGGAGAGGAAGTGTGTGTCCACTGGGGACAAGAAGGGTGTGTCCACTGATGGCAGGATCTGTGTGTCCACTGGGGACAGGAACTGTGTGTCCACTGATGACAGGATCTGTGTGTCCACTGGGGACAGGATATGTGTGTCCACTGGGGACAGGAAGGGTGTGTCCACTGATGACAGGATCTGTGTGTCCACTGGGGACAAAAAGTGTGTGTCCACTGGGGACAAGAAGGGTGTGTCCACTGATGACAGGATCTGTGTGTCCACTGGGGACAAAAAGTGTGTGTCCACTGATGACAGGAAGTGTGTGTCCACTGGGGACAGGAAGTGTGTGTCCACTGGGGAGAGGAAGTGTGTGTCCACTGGGGACAAGAAGGGTGTGTCCACTGATGACAGGATCTGTGTGTCCACTGGGGACAGGAAGTGTGTGTCCACTGGGGACAAGAAGGGTGTGTCCACTGATGACAGGATCTGTGTGTCCACTGATGACAGGAAGTGTGTGTCCACTGGGGACAAGAAGGGTGTGTCCACTGATGACAGGATCTGTGTGTCCACTGGGGGACAGGAAGTGTGTGTCCACTGGGGACAGGAAGTGTGGTGTCCACTGGGGACAAGAAGGGTGTGTCCACTGATGACAGGATCTGTGTGTCCACTGGGGACAAGAAGTGTGTGTCCACTGGGGACAAGAAGGGTGTGTCCACTGATGACAGGATCTGTGTGTCCACTGGGGACAGGATCTGTGTGTCCACTGGGGACAGGAAGTGTGTGTCCACTGGGGACAAGAAGGGTGTGTCCACTGGGGACGGGAGGAGGTTCCCTGTGCTCGTCACTTCAGTATCACATACTCCAATTGTGTACACTCAGTCCTCTGTGCTACATTGTAACATGAGTACTCTGTAATCAGTAGTACTCTGTTCTGTAGTGCTCTCTAATCGGTGCTACAGTATGTAATCTGTAGTATTCTGTAATCCATCCATCCATCCATCCATCCATCCATCCACCCACCTTCCTCTGTTTCATCCGGATCGGGTCGCGGGGGGCAGCAGCCTGAGAAGGGACGCCCAGACTCCCTGGGGAGGCGTCCAGGGGTCATCCGGTACAGATGCCCGAGTCACCTCAGCTGGTTCCTCTCGATGTGGAGGAGCAGCGGCTCTACTCAGAGCTCCTCCTGGGTGACAGAGCTCCTCACCCTATGTCTAGGGGAGCCCCCCGCCACCCTACGAAGGAAACGTATTTCGGCTGCTTGTATCCGAGATCTTCTTCTTTCAGTCACAACCAAAGTTCATGACCACAGGTGAGGGTAGGAACGAAGACTGACCGGTAGATCGACAGCTCAGCTCCTTCACCATGACGGGACCGGTACAGAGACCGCTGCACCGACCCACCTGTCAGTCTCACGCTCCGTCCTTCCCTCAATCGTGAACAAGACCCCATGATACTCCAAGATGAACTCCTCCACTTGAGACAAGGACTCTCCTCCAACTCGGAGGGGGCAGTCCACCTTTTCCCGGTCGAGAACCATGGCCTCGGACTTGGAGGTGCTGATTCTCATCCCGACCGCTTCACACCCGGCTGCGAACCGCCCCAGTGCATGCTGAAGGTCCTGACTTGAAGGAGCCAACAGGACAACATCATCAGCGAAAAGCAGAGATGAAATCCGTCGGCTCCCGAACCGGACCCCCTCTGGTCCCTGGCTAGAAGTTCTGTCCACAAAAACAATGAACAGAACCGGTGACAAAGGGCAGCCCTGTCTGAGACCGACATGCACCGGGAACAGGTCCGACTTACTGCCGGCAATACGCACCAGACTCCTACTCCTGGTGTACAGAGATGGTACACCCCTTAGCAAAGAGCCCCCCGATCCCATACTCCAGGAGTATGTACTTCCCACAGGACGCCTCGAGGGACACGGGTCGAACACCTACACATGTAGACTGGTTGGGCAAACTCCCATGACCCCTCAAGCACCCGATGTAGAGGGGTCATGTAGAGCGGGTCCAGTGTTCCACGGCCAGGACGGAAACCACATTGTTCCCCCTGGATCCGAGGTCCGACTATCGGTCAAATTCACCTATTCCAGCTCCCTGGAATAGACTTTCCCAGGGAATCTGTAGTACTCTAATCTGTAGTGTGGGACCCTTAGTAATCTGTACTCTGTAATTCCCTCTGGTGGAGTGATCGTGACCACATCACTATACAATCATCACAGTTCGTTCTGTGTTCTGAATAACTAACTATACTAAAACATCTGCTCTTCATGTAGATTTCAAGTAATATTATAAACCTGTATATATAATCATAATAATACATTTTATTTATAAGCGCTTTTCCCAGTACTCAAAGTCGCTTTACAGTAGAGAGTTAAAATGTGCAACACAGCAAGAATAATACAATAGAATACACACAAGAGAATAATAATAACAAGTAATGATACATTAGAATACACACAAGAGAAAGAAAGATTAGCAAAAAATTGTGCATTGTGCATAATTGTGCACAATGCACAATTTTTTTATGCACATAATTGTGCATAAAGTGCATCAAAACGAGGAGGGAGCAATGGTGGTGTGGAACAGGTAGGTTAGAGACTGTGAGTAGGGATTTGAATAATGGAACGTCGGTGGAGGCACGGATGTGCTTTGGAAGTGAGTTCCAGAGGGGGGGGGCAGCAACGGAGAAGGCTCTGTCTCCCCCAGGTTTTTGTGGTTGGTCTTAGGGATCGAGAGGAGATTGGCGTTGGAGGATCGAAGGCTGCAGGAAGGGGTGTGGGGGTGAAGCAGGTCTGTGAGGTAGGAGGGGGGCTTGGTTGTGGAGGGCTTTATAGGTGAGTAGGAGGAGTTTGAAGTCGACGCGCCGTGGGACAGGGAGCCAGTGGGGGTTCTGGTGGACAGGGGTGATGGGGGTCTCGAGAGTAGGTGTGGGTGAGGGGGCGGGGCGGCTGAGTTTTGAATGTATTGGAAGTTTATTGAGAAGTTTGGAGGTTGTGACATCGAGAATGCTGTTGCAGATTGCTATTGCTATATAAACCTCATGATGTGTGTGTGTGTGTGTGACACAGTATAAAACTATTATCTTAACCTATTATGTCTACTACTACTACTACTACTACTACTAATAATAATATTAATATTAATTCGTAACAGTTGGCAGTGAGAACAAATATTTATACCTCAATATACAGTTTCATAGAATGAAATCATGACAAATCATCATCAGCGCATTTCATTTTTCTCAATATTATGTCTATCATATGTTACGATCAGGAAGGTTTCCGGGACACTTCCTGACCTGGAATCTTCCTGTGTTGAGTGTAAATGCTTTCAACTTAAATTGAAGTTGATTTGTCCTCTCATGTGGTTTGTGCTGTATACTGGTGTGTCGGGTGTGTACTGCATCCATTCATTGTCTGTTCATTTGTTTTATATTATACGTTTATATTATCTTTCATTGATCCTCATCCAATAAAAGAACATCAGGTTAAGAAAACAATACAGTGTAACACGCTTCCTCTCGGCTTCCCTGCTGCGTGGACCAGTTTGTCTTTTTTTTAAAAACGTCACCGACAATAAACTGAGTTTGTGTGCTTCCAGTGTGTGAATGACTGTGTGCGATGAATGGAGACGTTGATGTGTGTGGTACTTCCTTCATCACCACTGCCAGTGTGACATCACAGGAGCAGGAGGGAACACGTTGCTGCTGACACGTTTGTATCTTAGCAACAGACAGCATCCTTTGGCTCGCCGCTCTGTGAACAAAAGCAGCAGCCGCACGGAGACGAGGTGTTTGTCTGAGAGCAGAGGAACCGATTCAGATATGAATCATCATGTGACCAACGGGTTTGCACACACTCTTTGACTCCCGCTGTTTTTTTTTGTTTCTGTGATGGTAGACAGTTGAACACTGGATATCGTTGGAGGTTTAGGAGGCAGCAGCTGTGACCTGAACCAGTGTCATCCAGAACGCCAGCGGCTACACATCGTGTGTGTATTTTTTTCCAGAAAAAAAGTGTCGTTACACTAATTGAACATGACTCACACAGCTGGGACAATATTGATTATATTCTTTACAGTCTCCGACATATTTGTGAAACAACTTGAAGCTAAACGGGGTCATTTCCAGGAGGAAGATGCACATTCTGTCTTGTGTTTTACAAACGTTGCAGTGGTTGTTATACATTATCATTATAAATGATAATGTAAAGCTCTAAAGCCCAGAACCTGTTTGGATATTTAAGACGAGGTGGTCATCCTCATCTTAAATAATTCATTATCTGTAAACGCACATAATGAATTTCATGTTCAAAAAGAAGCTTTATTCATTCCTCTTCTTCCTGTGAAGGGTCTCAAGTTGTTCTGGAGCTGATCCCAGCTGTCAGCGGGGTGAATGTCAATGTTCAACCTGGACGGTTCACCAGCTGCAGGACAGACAACCATTGGAGGAATGGTTCGATCCGGTCCGATCCAGATTGGCTCGATTCAGGATTTTTGTTTAAAACACGTCTAATCCGATTCCATAAACCCAAAATATCTCATATTCCTCAACTTCGCTTTGCGCGACATGAACATAGACAAAGCTGCAGACATGTGTCGGCCGTGTGGACTTACTTTATGATAACGGAGGAGAGAGTGAAGCTGAGTGTAGCATTTGTACAAGGAGTGTCTCAAAGGGTGGCAGCAAAACCGAACATTTCACCGCGACAAACTAAAACATCTGCACAAGCATCACGGAAAGGAGTACAGAGAAAGGAAACCACGGCAACCATCGTTGCAGGAAACACCTCAGGAGAGTGCAAAACCCGCTCCAGAGAGCACCAAGGCCAAAATGGTGACAGAAAAAATTGTCAAGCTCATTTTGCCTGGACGACCAGAAAATGTGGGTTTGAGCTTTGGTACATTTGGAGCTCCCACTAACACCGTTAACACGGGTAACTGCATCTCTGATACACTAATCCCACTGAAGTACAAACACGTGATCGAGTTCATCTCTCAACGATTGTAAACTGCAGTTGTAGTTAGTTTAACTTTGTTTGTTTGACTTTGCAGAAAGCAAAGCAGTTTGGTGGTTCACACCCAGGAGATGCACTCAGTATCTCCTCTGTTGCTGTAGCGATTGCATGGAAAACTGAAAAGATCAGAGTCCATGTAATACCAGTAATACGATAAAAGCCATGGATATTCTTGGATTGGCCCCTTTGGGCTGCTCCGCACACACACTGCAGCTAGTTGTGAATGCTGAATGCTGTCACAGCGCAGTGTGAGTGACGCGGTCGCCACTCGCATACTCACGCGTGGAGGATGTGCAGGTGCAGTTGAATATGCCGCCCAAACATCTGCAGCAATATGTTGGGACCAGGTGGGATAGTACGAGCCAGCCAGCGGGGGCTATTAGAAACCACGGTACAAGTTCTAGCTGCTTTTGAGGAGCTGACAAGGGGGGGGTTGATGTCATCCCCATCGTCCAAGTCCTGAAACGCTTTCTCAGTCGACCGAACGAGGCCGACGAGGGAACGCGGACCATGAAGGACACCCTCTTCGACCGATCCAAGGACCGGTATGTGTGCTTACTTTACTTTATTGAGAATGAGTGAGAGAGATTCACATACACAAACTGAATGATTCCACAAGTATCAGTCAAGGCTGAACATGTGATATGTGACATGTGACATGATGAATGTCACATGTCACATATGTGAATGCTGTGAATGTTGTTGAGTGTTCCAACGATATGACAATGTGACTTGTGATGTAGGGAGTGTGGAGAAGACAAGATAAACTGTTATGGTTTAAAAGCTGCTGGTAACAAATAACTGCACCATAGATTTGTAATTACAAAAATTACACTGTCAGTACCAATACTACAGTAGTTGAGACGGGCATCCATCACCTACCACATGGTACCATAACGTGCTGTTGGTTTTTCCATGTCTCACTTTGCTCTTTAAGCCAAACACTATAAATGTACTAAGATTCATCCCTTGTCTGTGTTTCTCCTCTCTAGCGCCCCCTCTCCCTTCTCCCCCATATTCATTATTTTCTCCTCTAACAACTGAAACAAATTCATGTGAGAAAACTTAAAACTTAAAACACCTGTACCTGTACTTCCAAATAACTGACGTGCTGCTTCTTTTAGCCACGAGTTCTTCAACACCCACCAAGCTTTCTCTGCATGCGCTGTGCGACCTCAGCCACTCCCATAGGGGGCAGTAAGGCTCAATCTGATTGGCCAAATATATTGACAGAGAATTTAATGCATGGTGCATGGACACACACACACAATTTAACCTGCGTTCAGTCTTTAACGATCTGTATATTGACGATCAGTTTAGGATATATTGTGCATCCCTAGGATCAGTGTGTATGGAATTAATTTTACTTTTGCACTGTCACTGCTATTAAGAACGGATTAACTTGATAGGTAAAGATAGGTAAAGTTTAAATTATGTATCGTCATTCCAGGTACAATCCTCAAGACAGGGAAAGGATGTGCTAATGGCAGTGGAAATGAAGGTGGACGGGGGGGATTAGGAGGACCAGAGCAGGAGCCTTAGAGCCAGCAGAGGGGGACCTGATCCACCACAGAGCCAGCAAAGAAGACTGGAGACTGGAGGAGCCTGCAAGCAAGACCAAACGCGGAAGAATTTGTGATGACATCATGGAGGAAAGCACACCTGGTCCTGAGCCAGCCACCACACCAGTGTCCCTGTTGAAGTGGAGACCTACTTCAGTTTGGACAATCCACGGCTATATTGGGAGGTTAACCAGCCTAGACGGCCCTCCTTGGCGGTCACAGCTGCTGTAACGAGCGAGAGGCTCTTCAGCAGATTGAAGAGGAGCAGACTGACCGCTGAGAGGGCTGAAACGTGTTTTTATTGTTTTCAGTGAATAATCATTTCAATATTTAGTTCAATATTCAGATGGAATAAAGCCACAGCAGTTACACAGAACATCAGTTGTTTTCATGCATTTTCCTTCGTTCTTTAGAGGGCGCAGTGATGTTTTTAGATGTCAGTATTAAGCAAATGACATCCATACACGTATTACTGACAACTTTTAGAGTGACAAACAGAGGGTATCGGATCGGTATCGTCCGATCCTCGAGGCTGTAGTATCGGTATTGGATATGAAAAGGTGGTATCGAGCCATCTTTAAACCATTCACACTCACGTTCACACCTATGGGTGATTTAGAGTGAGCAATTAACCTCAGCGTGCTGTTGGAGGTGGGAGGAAGACGGAGTACCCGGAGATAACTCACACAGACGAGGAAAACTCCACATGGAAAGAATCAAACCTGGGACCTTTCTGCCGTGGGAGTGACCGGACTAACCACTGTACCCCAATGTCACCCCCATGTTCAGACTCTTCCACAGTTTAATCCCACAAACGGAACTTATATGTATACACACACACACACACACTGCATGTACATATGTATGTGTGTGTCTGTGTGCATGTGTATATTTGTATATTTCATAAATGTCCTGATACTAGAGGCTGTTTTCAATGGAGCTGAAGCTCATTCTGTTCCCCGTTGTCTCGTGTCCTTCAGAAGGAGACTCTGGGACCTCACACAAATGGCCTACACCCTGGGCTCGGCCACCGAGGGTCGGACACCCGGCGTCGGACCGCAGCACTGCGTCACACGAGTGGAGCTCTCGGTCACCGCAGCCAGCCTGCTGGACAGGGACGTGGCCTCCAAGTCGGACCCGTTCTGTGTTCTCTTCCACGAGGTGGATGGAAACTGGGTTGAGGTACGTTTGGGGAGTAGAAACGGGCAGAAGAAGACAAACGTGTCTTTAAAGCTTTTTGGGCGGTTGGAGTTACTGAAGGAAGAAATGCATTTTCCAGAAGTGGCCCCCTGCTAACTCTCCACATTCATGACATCATCACCATGTGGTGCACTGAATCTTTCTTGTACAATAAGATAACGTCCGTCCCCAGTTTTGGAAGGTGGAGTTTTGGTGTGTGAGTGTGTGCTGCTGCCTCCAGGCTTTCCTGTCGTGAGCAATAGGGTGTGTGTCTGTGTGTCTGTGTGTGTGTGTGTGTGTGTGTGTGTGTGTGTGTGTGTGTGTGTGTGTGTGCGTGTGCACATCTCCATCTATGTTGTGCCTGGAATTGTAGCTAACTGTTGGTCAGCAAGGCATATGGCTCTGAAGTGAAATTGCCACCCGTTACCATGGTAACAGATGGGGAAACAAAAGGCTCGGTCCTCCTGTGGTGAAGGGAGGGGGGGGATAGAGAGGGATGAAACCTCCTCTCAAATATGAGACAGATTTGGGGTTTTTTGCATTTTCTCCAATTGCCCCCCCTGTTAAATTGTGTTTCCTCATCCTCTCTTCATTTGTTGACTTGTGTTGGTCACCGGTCGACCCCCCCCCATGTCTCACTTCTGTCTTGTGAGATGGAGGTGTGAGACGCAGCTGGGGTCCATCAGCCGAAGGAGTGAGAGAGCAGGAGAGGGAGGGTAAAAGTGTGATATAAGAGGTGTGAGAGGGAGATTGGGTTCGAGCAAATTATCACCAGAGAGAGACATAGACAGAGAGAGAGAGAGAGAGAGAGAGAGGCTGGAGATGACAAAAACAGAGAGGTGAGAACATGTGTGAGCTGCAGAAAATGAGTTGGAGTGAGAGGAAGAAAAGCGGTCAGTGGATGATGGTGTCAGGCTCTTAGTTTACATTATCACTCCATTTTGTAAATATGTTTACACTGCGTTTAGACTGAAGTATTATCTACCTTCTTTTAAAATGCTTTTACATTAATGTTACATACTGTAAGTAAAATCTGACCACCATACACACACACACACACTCCACTCGATAGGTAGATACTGTAGTTGTAAAACGAGTTACCATTTTTAAGTAAGATTTTACAAAATGTAAATGTAAAATGTTGTTTAACCAAGTGAATATTTTTTAATGAGAAATATTTTGGGGAAATTTCAATCTGGCTTTAGGATGAACCACCGTACCGAGACAGTACTTTTAAAGATTTAAAATGACACCAGGTCCAATTTAGACAACCACAAACTGGATCTTAGTGCCGCTTTTGATATAGTAGATCATCACATTCTATTAAATACTGTAGACTGAAGCACTCGGTAGGCCTCTCTGGTACTGTTTTTAACTGGTTCCGCTCCTATCTCACAGATCGATCTTTCTTTGTAAGTGTGGACACATGTTCCTCCAGAACCCATGAAATTAAGTGTGGGGTCCCCCAAGGGTCAATTTTAGGTCCACTCCTTTTTAATCTTTACTTGTTTCCCTTGGGAGATGTCATCAGGAGACATGGTATCAATTTCCACAGTTACACTGATGATACACAGCTGTACGTTGCTGTGTCTCCTGATGACACTCAATACCCTGTTTAACTGCATTTCAGACCCAAAGTCATGGATGGCAGATAATTTCCTACAGCTCAGCCAGGATAAAACAGGTTTTAGTCATTGGTCCTGAAAGCCAGAGAGAGAAACTTTTACCCAAACTACAAGATTTTAAACCTTCACAATGTGTAAAGCACCTGGGTGTTATCTGACTCTGAGCTCACACATGAAGAATATTACACAGATCTTGCATCTAAGAAATTTAAGAATATAGCCAGATTCCACCCATTTCTCTCTCAGGCCAGCACGGAGGTGCTGATGTATGCATTTATCTCCAGTTGTTTATTGTAATGCCCTGGTCTCTGGTCTTCCTATAAAGAGCATTAATGCTCCACAATTATTACACAATTCAGCCGCTCGCGTGCTGACGAGGGCCAGAGGCTGCAAGCACATTACACCTACACCTTACACCTTACACCTTACACATTACACCTTACACCTTACACATTACACCTTACACCTTACACCTTACACCTTACACCTAACACCTTACACCTACACCTTACACCTTACACCTTACACATTACACCTTACACCTAACACCTTACACCTAACACCTTACACCTAACACCTTACACCTACACCTTACACCTTACACCTTACACCTTACACATTACACCTTACACCTTACACCTTACACATTACACCTTACACATTACACCTTACACCTTACACCTTACACCTTACACCGTACACCTTACACCTTACACCTTACACCTTACACCTAACACATTACACATTACACCTTACACCTAACACCATACACCTTACACATTACACCTTACACCTTACACCTTACACCTTACACCGTACACCTTACACCTTACACCTTACACCTTACACCTTACACCTTACACATTACACCTTACACCTAACACCATACACCTTACACATTACACCTAACACCTTACACCTTACACCTTACACATTACACCTTACACCTTACACCTAACACCTTACACCTTACACCTTACACATTACACCTTACACCTTACACCTACACCTTACACCTTACACATTACACCTTACACCTTACACCTTACACATTACACCTTACACCTAACACCATACACCTTACACATTACACCTAACACCTTACACCTTACACCTTACACATTACACCTTACACCTTACACCTTACACCTTACACCTAACACCTTACACCTTACACCTTACACATTACACCTTACACCTTACACCTACACCTTACACCTTACACATTACACCTTACACCTTACACCTTACACCTTACACCTTACACCTTACACATTACACCTTACACCTTACACCTACACCTTACACCTTACACCTTACACATTACACATTACACCTTACACCTTACACATTACACCTTACACCTAACACCTTACACCTTACACCTTACACCTTACACCTTACACCTAACACCTTACACCTACACCTTACACCTTACACATTACACCTTACACCTAACACCTTACACCTACACCTACACCTTTTCAAATTGCTGCACTGGCTCCCCGTCCGCTTCAGGATTGACTGTAAGGTTCTTTTATTGGTTTTTAAATGTCTTAAGGGTCTTGGGCCATCTTATTTATCTGACCTGCTTTTACCATATCAACCCTGGCGGACCCTGAGGGGCAGCAGAGACTGTTGATGTTTTTAAAAAGAGGATCAGGACACTCCCTTTTAGTCTGGCTTTTTTTAAATTTTAAATTTTAAGTTTTGTGTATTTTATTATTTTAGATTTTTCTTAATCTTCACATTTTAGTTATCTATTTTCTTTTTAATCTTTTGGTTTAGCTCTAGTGTTTCCTCATGGGGGGCCCTCCGCACTAGGGGTTGTGTGCTAAGCCCTGTCACCAGTCCATTCACTGTGTGTGCGTAGGGGGTGCGCGGAGTATGTGTGTGGGGGGGGGTCCATGTGTATCAGTGGGTGGGGGTGGGATGTTTTAGGGAGGATTTAATTTAATTCAAAAGTCAGAGTTTACTGAAAGGACTGAAAGGTGCCAGAATTATTGACAACGTATGAACAGTTAGCAGTTAGCAGATCGCTTGTTTTCAAAATCCACTGTTTATTTTCTTCCCCAACTGATCTCCAAATCCTCTTCTCATCTCATCACCTGATGTTTAGATCTCAGAGCCCGTGGATGATTTCTGGGATCTGAAATAACATTGTTAATGTGGAGTGTGTGTGTGTGATCTCTCCCTCGGACCGTGTCGTCGGCTGACTGCAGATCACAGATGGTTGTATGTTGAGTGTGTGAAGTGTGTGTAGGTTATTTCTCACTGAGCATCTGACAACTTACAAACCTTGAAACGATTGTACGATAACTAGTCACGACCGAGGTCAGAGGGACAAATTTATTGTCATTACACAACGAGCACTGATGCTGCTGGTGCAGAAAGCAGCCAAGGTGGCAAATGTATCGCAGCAAAAACAGAAACAAACTGGATCTGCACGCGCCTGTAGTCCTGTTTGTATAAATGACTCCCATTTATACTGTTTAAGCACTCACTCCCCTTCTGTTTGTGTATTGTAGCTCGGGGCGCACAGAAACAGCGGTGAACAACCTGAACCCGGTGTTTGGAGTGAAGTTTCAGGTGGACTATCACTTTGAAGAAATTCAGAAGCTTCGCTTTGCCATGTTTGATGAAGACAAGTGTGCCACACAGCTCTATGAACACGACTTCCTGGGAGAATTCATCTGTACGCTCGGGGTGGTACGAGACGATCCCTCACTTCTTTTCTTTTCTTTTTCTTTTTGAAGATGCACTGTTGAATGAAAACAAAGATGCTGTGTGGTTCAGAGGCCTTCGTTCTCTCTCTGCCTACATCTTCCTTCACAGATTGACCAGCAGCATTGATCAGGATAAAGCTTTAAAAAAAAATAGACACAAGTATGATACAACAAGATTTATCAGTGACAACAAGAACAGTATGTAGACATGTTGGTT
>NW_027614408.1:0-26730 GCF_965212315.1 Lampetra planeri | reverse complement strand
TGGGCGGCACCAAGCAGAAGAATGAAATACAGATACAAATACAGTGAAAACTGTTTAAAAAGAAGAGGAAAACTTCATGAAATGTGTCTGTTTATTGAACCCCCCCTCAACAATCGTGCTATGATTTTATTACCTCAGTCTGTTGCATTTCTGTATAGAATATTCTAAAAATACCCCTGTCCTTGAATTTAATTTATGTATACACAGTGTTCTTATGTACATAGTGTTGTGGTTTCTATTCTGTACTGTTGATCTGCACTTTGATTGAACTAGGACAATAAAAGTCTTCTGATCTTCTTCTTCTTGATCCTCTGGTCTGAACAGGCCATTGAATGCATCACGCAGGGACGGGAACTGGAACGGCCGCGTACCTGCCCCAAGGAGGTGTATCTGCTGATGCAGGGCTGCTGGCAGAGGGAGCCGCAGCAGAGGATGGTCATCAAGGACATCCACAGCCGCCTGCTGGCTCTGGTCAAGAACCCGCCGGTTTACCCTGGATATCCTGGGTTAGTGGAACCCGGGGGAGGTGAGGGCCGGCTGTAGGGCCAGAAGCTTTGATTCGAAACACAAAACTCCGGTGTCGGTATTGTTAAGTTTTCTTTCATCGGTCCTCAGACCAAACTACCATTAAGTGGTTGATGGATATTTCAAACAATCTGCAGCTGCTTCAGTCGTAAGAGGATGCTGAACCCCGCCCTGTCCTCCTCTGGATACATGTCACATATGTATATGGGTCTCAGCCTGATGGAGGGACACGCATGGATGTGTCAGAGTGATGGACTACGATTTCACGACGCTGTGGCGTTAGAGGCTTGAGGGTTGAACCTTCAAATCATCAAATATGGTGGCGTAGATGATGTGTGCAGCCTGATGAGGTTTCGATATCGATGCTTGTTTAAAGGTTGTCAGAAGATGTATGTTTGCTCCTTATGTGTCAAACCCATCATATGAGTATTTTTCAATATCAGTGAACCTGTTCCTTGGTACATTAGTTGCTGTGTTTACATGTGATGCTGTCAAATATGGAGGGGAAAAACATGCTTGTGAGACTCAAGAGAGGCTTTTGTACAAATTAGACACATCTAACTACTGTAAAGCACTGGAGTGAAATTCAGTAAGAGGCAAGATGGTGGGGAGGGGGACCAAGCTTTGGAGGTAACAGATGGATCCAAGCGAGTGAGACTCCAGGAGGAGTCGCAGATGGTCGTGAAATGGAGACTGGAGGTGTGGAGACAGCCACGAGAATACAAACCACTGTGATGCCTTTACGTGTAAATACTGAATGTCCATATTTTAATGTGTATAAAATATATCTTCATGTATTGTTACTCCAGCACTTTGTATATTGTCTGCCCTTAAAAAATAAATTTGATGTAGAAAATTGGCTGCAGCAGGAGCATGCGTCAGTCAATCCATCATCATCATCATGGGTTGAGAATTGATCTGGCGCTGCCTGTATTTAAAGTTCGACCTCTTAACAAGGCTGCTTCAAGAGCGTTCTATTATTTCTGACGAACTAATCAGCGACCTGCGCCGTCTCCATGGGCTGTTACTGAAAAGGAATAATCAAGTTTCATATTGCCTTACTGCCAGCCCCCCTGCAAACAAACACCCTCCACGACCAAACCCTCTGTGTACCTCTGGAACACACACACACACACACACACACACACACACTGTATGCAGAGCGTCTCCAGGGAGTGGTAATGGATTGTGAGTAATGCTATCATCCCTTTCTTTCTCTCTATACCTCCTCTGGTGAGCTGGGGGATGAAAACACTTGGAGGACTCGTGTCTGGGCTGATTGTTTCTTCTAGTGTCTACATGAAGATTCTGCTCAGATAAGATTAGTACACTGTGTAGTGTTTGTCCCTGTTATCCTTTAGGTTCCATTTGTGGTTTCAGAATGAACCTTTTTAATAAGCACTCGAGCCTCCAGCCTGCATGTAGAATACAGCCAGCATAAAGGGCCCCCCCCACCCTCCCCCCAACACACACACCTTTTAAAAACATGGGAAGTCCTATTACAGATTCCTTTTTGAGCCTTCTCATATAATGCATGTGTGCAGGATATTGATTTTCTTTTGGTAATTATTTTTGTGATAATGAGGCAGATTCACGGTGGTGTGACTCCACTGCTTTGACAAACCAACCTGCGAAACTGACATCAGGATGAGCAGAAACTATTTGTCAAACTGGCAGATATACAATAAAAATAACGTATGACATTGAACATCCATTTAGTTTCAAAGAAATCAATTAGAGCTGATGAATATATATATATATATATAAGACTTGTGTTTATGCAGGAATTGTCCACAGTCATTTCTGATTTTGTAGGTTTTAATGACTCAACATTAGCTGCCATGAACAGAATAGCATATAACAGAATATTCACATTTAAACCAGCTGGTCGAGGCAGAAAGCTGCCTTCCCCTAAAGTTCCCTATGTTCCTTTTAGGTCTCAACATGTTATGACTGTGGTTCAAAATAAAAACAAGTTGAACTGAAAATGTTTCATAATGGAAGAATTAATGTTTAATTATTTTAATTATTACTCAAATTTTTGTTTCAGTATTATTCACAGGGTGCTAAATCAGAGCAAAAATTATCTCAAGGCACTTTTTATAAAGCAGGTAAACAAATTTACTGACCCAACCAAATCTGCTTCGGCAGCTCATGGGGAATTCGAAAACTCAGCTGTGTTCTGAGTTTTGCAGGTTTCCATAAATTAACCTGTAAATAAATCTACTCATTCACATATGTCCGTAACCTCGGAACCCCCAGTTGATTTTGTATTTTCTTCTTTTTTTTTTTACTAGACAAATATATAGAAGCTGTCCAGCATTGAAGATGTCACTGTGTTAGTTTGTGCTGCACTGCCCTCTGCTGGTCAAACACACACACACACACATACACACACACACACACACACACACACACACACACACACACACACACACACACACACACACACACAACACACACACACACACACAGAGCTTCCAAAACATGAACCAAAGGGACTCACAGATGATAAATGTTTGTATGTTTTTTGTGTAATGGTACAAATGTAAAGTGTTGAATGTGAAGTTATGTTTCAGCTCACAAGGCAATATTACATTTATAAAAGACTTAATTTATTACACAAATTTAGTGGCTCACATAATACACAGCAAGGAACAAACATGGATTTATACATTTAAGGGTAGATGGTTGTATTTTGGAGAACATGAATAAACTAAGCATTATATCAAAAGTATAAAACTTAAAAAAAAAAAAGGCACAAATAACGTTCACAAACTTTGACAGAATAATTATTGCAGAATCAAACAGTTCAACCGTTTTGCTCTCGTTTTCTCACGTGTTCAAACCTCCTTCAAACCACAATATTTATAAAAACTCGACAGAGCATCCAGATAATTGCAATCGAACAGTGACGAGAAAACCGCAACAAATATCATTCAGGGAAACAGCGGAGCACTCTTGATAATTAGTCAACTTACAAATCTGATAACCAAAACAAAAATCCAAAACAAAGAAAAATCAGAATATTGTCAATGTGCAGCTGAGAAATACTTGATATATTTGAGTTAACCTGAGATTTCGCTGAAAATAGGCACCAATCAGGTGGACTGTATATAAATAAAAAAACAAGATTTTCTTGGAAAATCCTGGAGTTGTTTTTTTGGGTTGATGACACAGAACCACATGAGACATCAGAAATGATCAAATTCCAAGAATCAACTGTCAAAAAAAAACCAAAAAAAAAACACGAGGAATGATGTGATACATCGACTTAGGAGAAAAATTAAAAACTATCAGAAGGAGAGGAAATGACAGAGATGATGAAAAAATGATCTGAATTCTACTTGATCTGTGCTGACTCGTAAACTCTAACTCTTTGCAACGTGAGACATCTGCAGAACTCTACTGCAAGTGTGTGCGTGTGTGTGCTCTCTGTATATCTCAACACCCACATTCCCACAAACATCCAACACTGTGTAACACACCTCATGTCCATCCTGTCACCTACGTTTCCCTTTATGTTCAACCCTCCAGCTATAAACACGTTAGTGTGCGTTAGTGTGAAATGACTTATTAGACGTAGTTGTTCAGTGTTTGACCTGATGTTGTTCACTGTTGTAGTTGGTAGTTTCTATTTTTCAGCCCTGATTTTCTTCTTTATAAGAAGCAAAATATTGTGCTAAGATTTTGTTGTGCTGTAATTGGGTTTTGTATATATACAGATATATACACACACAAAGGATTTAGTAAGTGTTATTAAATTATAATTTTCTTAAAAATTCGTAGAAGTAAGAAAAGCGCTGTTATAAGTGCGTCACCATGCGTCAGTCCACGAATCAAAATACGATTTTGGAAACACTTGAGACAAGTTGACTGATGTAGAAATTAACTCTCAGCACTTTTACCTGTTTGAAGTCACAGAAATAATTGGGTGATTTTCTTTAGTGTAAATCATATAATATATAATAATACATGTCCTCACTACCTCATGTGTTATAAGGTTTCCATTCCTGCACCTAAAATAAGTCATAAATATAACGTTTATGTACTATTCTGTAAACAACAGAATGGAGATAAGCACAATTTACAGGTGTATAAGGAGTGTTGTTATTTTTTAATATCTGTAACAAAATGCCTGTGAAAGACTCAAAGACCGAGTGACGGTTGTAACAAAGTGTTTCAGTCTGTTTAACTCCTCTGTCCAGACCCGGCTGAGATGATCGGCGCTGCCGTACCTGACTGATATTTACAATCATTGTTACATCTGATGGAAATAGGCCAGTGGATGGTTGCCGTGGAAACACACACATGAAATTGGCATATTTCTTTTACTGGCTTGGTGTATTGTGACATTTTTTTTCTTCTTATGTTGTTTATCTATTTTACCTCTGAGGGAAGAATGTGAGGTTAATAATATAAAAGGCAGCAGAGGAGAACCTGCAAATCACTTCAAGAATAGCGAGTAATCAACAGGTGAATAAATATAGAAGTGCATTATATTATGTGGAACGAGCCAAGTGGTCCAGTTAGAACATTTTCTACATCCCTAAACAAATGCCGCAACACTGGTACAGTAAGTGTTTCCAGTTTCTGACGGGAGCTTGTTCTCGTCGTGTGTAAACGTGGTTAATGAAGCGTTGGTCTCCCCATAAGGCACTTGTGTGTTGTGTTCCTTCAACCCAGAGCCCTTTTTATCTGAGGCGCATTAAAAATAAATTACAGACGGTTTGTTCCACACTTACGGCCACATCTTAAACAAATGCTACTGGGTCCTCAGCTTCGGAGCAGACACAGGAACAGAGACGTCTGCAGAGCTGAACCAACCGTTACCGGCCGCTGTTGAACTAGTGTTAGCTGAGTGGAGAAGCCAACAGGCTGAACCGTTCCTCTGAAGAGTCTGAAGAGGCTGCGTGTTGTTTTCTGGTCCTCACTGCTCCATCCTGTCACGTGCGTGTAGCCGGTTGGCGCCGTGCCAGGATTCCCAGAGCAGCGGTGCGCTGAAAATGCCAATGATACCCAGGTTGAGGATGAGGCTGACAACCAGCGCCCCGATCGTCCCGAGGAAAGACGGCATTGCTCCGTGGGCCAGCAGCCACGCCCTGCGTGAGGTCATGTCTGCTATCACGCCCCTGCATCTGGAAGTGTGTGCCCACCACGGCGCTGATGTGGAAGAGCTGGTGGCTGTGACCTGGGTGAAGGCACATCTGTCAGCAGATTCTCCCCATGTTTACATGATGTCACACAGCGGCGTCAGCATGAGTTATTTTCCTTGAGAGGTCTTCACACGGAACACGGAACAAGCTGGAAGGACGTACCAACGTAGTCAAAGCGCCCTGGAGCCAACCTCTCTGGGAGGTGGGCGGTAAACAGGAAGCAGGTGAGGAAGGCGAAGAGGAGGTGGTAACAGTGGCTGGACAAGCCGTCGCTCGGGCTGCAGCTTCCCCCACAGCAAAGGAGGATCTACAACGGACGGAGTTTCATCACACATCAATCAACCAATCAGTCAAACTTGATAAAGCACTGAAACACACGCAGCAGATGAAACACAAAAACTTAAATATATGTGGTGAAATAAAATATATCTAAATAGATCATTCAATGGAATGTATTCAGGTGGATTTTGTGTTTATCTATATGTATTTTATGAAGGAGACAAAGAGAGAAAAAAAATACAAAAACAAAAACAAACAAAATATCAGAGAAATACAATTTTAAAAGAGAAAGAACCTGGAAAATATTGTGAAGATTAAATAAATAAATCAGGCCAGTCCTAAAAATGAATTCTAAAGTTAACAGGGAGAACAAATTAATTTATTTTGACGCCCCCCAAAAAATGAAGACAATAAATGTAACCACACATACAAAATGTCTAATGCTAATGGGGGAAAAGTTTGTTGTTGCGCAAACTAAACATCACCAAGATTGAAGGGAATTCAACACATCTGCGTTTGATTACAAAAAGACACCAGTTCAGTGCTCCACACTGCTCAACGTCTTGATCAAAGTATTAAACCGCTAATCGGCTCGCAGCGCTTATGTAATACTACAAACATCATGTATCTTTAAGTAAAAACAGAAAAACAGTGGTGATTAAGTGGTCAAAGTGAGTTTATTTGTGTTCAGAAGCAGACGTGGAGCAGATCCTCACCCGGTAAAGCAGAGGGACAGTGTCAAATATAAAGGGGACGATGAAGGCTCCTGTCCGCAGAGCTTTACTCCTCTGAGGGAACTGGACCTCCAGAAACCTGCAGAGACACCACACAAATCACTTGGATTTGTCTTCTCACATCTGACAAGTTTGTTTTAGATTTCGTTTCTCAGTAAAACCTGCAGTGGAAGTTATGCAATCACTGTCGCTATGCAAGATTAAGATCTTTAATCGTATTACTCTGCACCCTTCATGTTGGGACATTTCAGTGGGTGCTGCCAGCTTTAAGTAAAACGTACCCTGATGGACACAAACAACAAACAGAAGCAGCTTTTTTAACGTGCTCCAAAAACCAACATGAAAATCACGTCTGATTCCGACTTCGTTTGAAGTCAGAGACAAACTGCAGGACGTGTCCCCCAACACTGACGAGCTGCAGTGGACCACTACGGATTTATGCAGCTGAGCAAAAAGGAATTTGACTTGAAGTGTCACATGACGATCAAAAAGGAATTTCAGCTTCACCATCGTGTGCGATGGTGAAGCTGTGTCAAACAATGAGTCCACCAGGGGCTTCTACAGTAAAACACAAACACCTACACGTTTGACGTCAGGTCAGACCTAAGAACTCCTACGACCACTGGCGTTCACCTGGACTGCACACAGGAGTCAGCTTCTTACCTGGAGTAACAGGACAGGCTGGTGCAGAACAAGGTGTTTCCGATGGCGATGGGGACAAAATGCTGATGCAGCCAGCTGTTCACCCCAGCAGTCGGGCATGACGTAGTAGCCATAGCTTATTGCACATCCTGGACACAAACACAGAAGGCGATATATGGTCACCCCACAGGCTCAAACAGCAGTTAGCACCAATAAAATGAGGCTGACATGGCATTTTACTGTTTTTTTCTTGCTGAAAGAAGCTGAGCTAGTTCTCGATAACCTTTAGTTTATCACGTGAGGATTTTAAGATGGCAGCGTTACATCGATTTGTGGCATTTAATTTGATGTTCTTGCTCAGTATGTGAAATGCTGCAAAATACTGTGCTATATCAAAATGTGTATGTTACATGTGTGTATATACTGTATATATATATATTTCCTATTTACATTTGTCCCTAATCCCCTGGCATAGCGCTGACATTTGTAACTCAAACTAAAACTGAAAAAAACATTTTGACTGTTATTTCTTGAAAATGATGGCTGCATGCCGCATTCACATGGAATCAGGGAAACAGCAGACGGGAGACGGAAAAACAAGCACTTCGATGGAACAGTACAACAGGACCCATGTGACATGTTTCTATGACGATGTCATTTTGTTTACAGTCAATAAAATAGAATATCAAAAATAGATTCTTGTGTATTATTTAGTGTTGTTATCATATAAATAAATACTTGGCTATAATATCCTGTTTTCTCAAAATATTGCATCTCAAACTGAAACTACATCACATCCGCAAGTGAATTCCGTGGCGGTAGACGGTAAAATTTGAAATATTTTAACTCCGGACAGCTGTTTTCTTTACCGGTTTGCCGTCTACCCCTGATTCCATGTGAATGCAGCATCATATTTCAACGTTTATTCATCTCAAAACAGGGAAAAAGCAAATCAAATAATGTATTGGATCAACCTGTGAGAAAGTTACAACAAACGTTTTGTCCAAGGTTTCAGTTCTTTCCTAGCTTTTCACTCATCAAATTAAACAAGAGCAGCAAGAAAAGGGAGCCTTCATGGAATCATGATGGTTTAATCATCCTCAGATTACTGAGGGAACACGACAAAATAAAGCTTCAAATGGGACTTAAATTTCATAGCAGTTTGCTGGTGAATGTCATCTGCTCATTTAACATCTGACGGATGCTGAACTCGTACCCAGGCTGTAGAGGCTGAGAGCGCCGTAGTCAAAGAAGTAGCAGATGTGGCGGGACTCGGGGGACATGGTGCTGAAGGTGTGTGCGCAGCTGGAGGTGAAGGGGGTAAATGCAGATGAGCAGCATGTACACCAGCAGGGGCCAGGTGTAGCTGTCGGTCAGGAAGTTCAGAGAGGAGCAGAGGATGCTGAAATTCCACAGGAAGTACCTGCCACAAAACAGACAGATTTCGTGACAACTTACGGAAATTCAGCATCGACTCATTGATGTAACTGCTCATTTCCAATGATGAAACTCTTCTGTGTGGTCGTACGCACCACGTCGGCAGAAAATGTGTCCAGATGTTGATGGTTTCGTTGTTCATCTGGAAGCTGCTGAGGACACAGTCCAGTGCGGAGCTCCGTGGATGGCGGTACCCAAGAGACGATGCCGTCCTCCCAGAACACCTGAGGACCAGGCAGAGAAGGTGAGAATGTCAGATGGGTGCCTCTTTCTCTGGTTCTCCTTGAGCTTTCTACCTTTTTCCCCCACCCTGATAGAGTGTGGTATTGTGTAGACTGTTTACTGAGACAACCTGTAACTGTGACGTTGGGCTATACCAGAGGTCTCCAACCTTCATACGAGACATTTTAGCCTCTCCCATGATAGAAAATCCATCTGGAGCCACAAAGCTTATTTAACCCCTAAAATGAAGATGACGCTACATATAAAGTTTCAGTCTTTGTATAGTTATTGGATACAACAGCAGTGTTTCTCAAAATGTGGTTGATGGACAACTAATGGTCCACCAGTGCCCCCTAGTTTTTAGTAACATTAAAAAAAAAAAATTGCTGGGACCTTGAACACCCAGTAAAAATGGTCATGTTAACATATTAATGTTTCTCTATTATGAAAAAAATCATCATGTACCAGTGGCTTAAGACAGAGACATAAAAAAGAAACTCAAATAAGGAAGGAAGGAAGTTACCTGAATGATGCCAGTGGGAACACGTATGATGCAAGTTTTTAATAAATCAGTTTGCTAGCTGGGCTGTTGTTCCAGGACTATTTAGCTTGGTCCATGATTATTTTTGGGGGGAGGATAAGTGGTCCATGGTCTGAAACAATTTAGGAAACTCTGTACGACTAGTACTCTATACTACTGAAATGCTGCTAATACGCACTCGCCTTGTGATTTTGTCAAACTACTGTTGTCAAGACACGGTTGCACCTGAAAAAGATTTATCAGCACGACCCCTTCTCTGAAGCCCCACGTGGGAACCCATTACAAGTTTGCAGAGACGGTCTGCAACCATTACCAGTGAGTTTCTTCTCGCTGACGACAGATTGTACACACAACTGAGAAGGATGATTTTGTCTGCAGCATGGTGCTACAAAGTGTGAGAGACTTCCACCTGTTGTAAACATTTCAGGCGCTCTCTCTAACATACCTTTGGTACCTGGTGAGCATCAAAGATCTCCGGAAGCTTGATGCTGAGCATGTCTGTGGGCAGTCTGATGGCGCCCCTCCCTCTCTGACAAACCTCCCTGAGCCTGGGCACGTCCCCCACGGCAGAGGGACCAACCATACAGGGTAGTCAGACACAGGAATCCTGGCCTCCTCCCCAGGGGGGGCTGGTTCCCATTGCAGGTAGCGGCTCCAGCCCCTGAGTCCACCTGCCTCCGACACCGACACTGGCCCCGATCCCCCGCCACACTGGAAACACTACAGAGACACAGCAAATATTGACACTTAATAGATGGGAAACTCCCATCAATTACGAGAAAACATATATGCAATAATATACATATTTGTATTGGTCTCAATTATTTAGAGTAACGGGTCTTAAAAATACTTCCAAATGTCACTGTCATGAAATTAATGATGAACCATTTATACTGACATGACATTCTTCTCGCCATGTGAATGGCATTTTATCAAACATTCTTCAAATGTCATGCAGCCTCCACGTGTTCACGCTTGTGTGACTGAGTCCTTAAGAGCGATGTCTTTGTTGACTGTGGCAGACGAGGAGAACAATCTCCTATTGTGGCTGCTCTTGAGATGCACACACACACATTTAAACTGAAAGAATGTTGGCATTGTTGACGGCACTGAACCCAGATTGGAAGCGGGTGCGTAATGACAACGTGTTCGGGAGGAACATTCTTTGCTTGTCAACGGGAGTTTTACTTACACATTTGTAGTGTAACAAATTCATTACAAAAAAACAAAAACATACAAATAATTAATACATTTTTAATGACATGAATGTCAAGTTAAGAATAGACTATAAATCAACAGTTTGTAACACCCCAACTGGAGCACTGCTCCCGTTTACAGTAATGTAAATAGTAAATAAAGTAAAAGTAAAAAAACCCACTAGAGAATCCGTCGTTGAGCTTTTTTAATGTGGATCTGCTGCTGGACATGTCACAGTCCACAAACCACAGGTTGAGAAACCACCGACTGTTACGACGTACGACGATTCCCCAACCGTGTATCTACACGGGGGCAGAGTGAGAGGAAGTAGCAGTAGATAGTGGCTTTGTGGAGTGGCCCTGTCAGGGTCCACAGACCACAGGTTGAGAAACCTCCCATATCCGATCTCTCACACACACAGGTCACACAGGTCACACAGGTCACACAGACTGAAACTGTGGCCTGTGTTAGTAGTAACACTGGTACCCACTAGCAGTCGTGTTTAAATCATGTTTTCTAGGTGAACATATGAGCGACCTCTGGAATGACATTAATTTCCTGTGACAGGAAAATGTCGTTTTTTCGCGATCTTCTCTGAAAGCATTACTGCATTAATGGGTTGGATTCGTAGCGTCATAACATGCTATTCCCAATAATTCCGCATGCAATGATTCTGACCAACGTTGCATTACGCGTGCGTCAGACTTTTGCACTTTCAGATTACAATATGTGTCTCTGCATAATAAAGAAACAACTCCCTATGAGGTCATCGATCTGCCATGGCTGCCTGTTGGGGCCGGTTTTGAGCCGTGTTGTAATAAATCAACATGAACTCTGACCATCTCTTTTTAATTAGCTGCTAAAAGTTATGTTATCTTAACATTTTATTGACCTGTCAGAGAGCAGACATCTCTTCTCAGACTAGATCAACATTTCCTGACATCCCCTCTGTCAATGGTTCTTCCCTGGCAGAGTGTGAGAAAAGGGGCCGCGTTACTTGGACCCAGCTGCAGGCTGTGACAATGTGAGCTTTGTGGAAGCTGAGCTGTGAGAGCGACAGTGGCCAAAGATGACTGCTGCACGCTGCACCGGATGGAGGTGAACCACCTCCCACAGAGAATCCATGGAGCCATGGAACACAACATGGAGACCAGCACAAGACACAGTGCAGCCCTCCACCGAGGCCACTCGCCCACCTGTATTATGATTTGCAACCATCACATACAGATGCATCTTTAAAAATCTGAATATCGTAAAAAAACAAAACAATAAACTGTGTATTTTCGCCATTCATGCTTGTAAACTAGAACATTTCAAGAACATCTTTATTTTGGTTTTGATAATACCTCTGACAAACAAACTAACAGATCAAAATATTACTCTTTTTAAGTATTAATTAATAAACTTTTTGTGTCAGGTTTGAGTAAACCACTATTCATGCAGTTTAAATAACAAAAAAAATCAAATCCAACAGAGTGGAGACTTTTTTTATTTTTTTTAAATTATTTTCATTGAATTAAATTTCCATGATATTCAATTTGGGATTCACCTGTATGTCTGCAAACGTATTCAGATATGTCGTCATGTGTTGTACTCCGTCATAATGAATGAGCACGGTGAAAATCTGCCCTGCGTGTTAACGTCACAGAGCTACACAAACAACCAAAGAATGCTGTTGTTACAGTTTGGACTGTTGACTTGTCTGTGGACATAAGACAGAAAAAACATCAGCTAAGTGCAGTGAATAGGAACACGCATGTTTTGTAGCGCTCAATAACACAGAAGGTCAGGCAGTGTGTCTAAGGTGTATAAATCATGTGTGAACATAGTTTTTCATGAACAAATGTGTTTACAGCAGAGCAGAGGTCTGCCAGGATCTGAAGGGTATACGTATATCTTCATGCATATAAAACGACTTACAACTGATTTTCTGAGCAGTTTAACTTATAAGCTGTGTTTATTAAGGATCTATTTGATATGTGTGTGGGGGGGTTCCTGTTTAGGCAGGGGGTCTGGGTGTCCTCCCCCCTGGACATGTTAGTCCTAGATGGAAGTAGATGGAATTTACCACATTGTGGTGCATTCTGACATGTTTTTAGATGTGTTTTAAGTCAGGTACTTGTCTAACTTATACTAAAATACGAGTCGTCAGCGGTTGAAAGTGTGGAGTGTAATGTTCAAAGAGAGGCTAACAATGTGGGATGGTGCTTACTGGAGTTTGACACCCCTGACACTGGCTAATTCAAATGCGAGCTAGCAGATGGATTTCTGTGACTGGGTAGCATTAGCAATGAGGGCATATTGTTATCAAAAAAAGCTGGCTGGCTGTTTGGAAAAACTCAAGCAAGCTACATATATCCATCATTTGTTGATCGATCAGTGTGTGTTTCAAAATTAGTCAAATATTGGAAGTGTCAGATCGTTTTTCTGTTTTCTGGTGACTCATAGTTTCAGCTCCCATGTTAATCCTTCAACAAACATCAGCCTGAAGAACTTGTTTCACAGCTCTGTACCAAGACCATATCACAAACACACACTGTGTGGGATGTAATGAAAAGCATCAAGGTGCGAAAACATGTTGACTTTCACCTCTAAGGAGGTTAGAGTTTTTGCCGTCGCTGGTATTTGCCTGGTTCTCTTTATGTCACTTTTTACACATCAATTCCAAGATTTACCTTTTTAGACTTCTGACCTGCAGAGCACCTACTTACACCTACCTAGCACCTACTACTACCAACTCCACATTTACTCAAACGACCCTTCCTTCGTTTCTCATTCTGCTCCTGACATCTTCTTGCTTGTGAGGTTGTCATGTGACCTTTCTCAGTGGATGTCTGTCTTCCCAGAAAACTGACGAGAAGAATGCAGGCGTGTGTTGTGTTATGTACAACAGCTTTGCGTCATCCTGCAGCTCAACACCCAGCATTCCAGGGACCTGCTGAAACCTGTTCATCCCAGACAGGTTCTCACTCTTTTTGAATATGTTTTCACAATGCTTCACAAGGGTTTTTTTCTTCTTCTCACGACAGGACACCACATAACATTTTGCCTCTACAGTTCTACAAAGTGTTGATACTTTCAGGCCATGTCCACACAGGGATGGAACCAGAATGAATAATCCACTAAAAAATATGTAGTAAATATGCCAGGCCTGTAAGTGGCGCTGTAATGCTGCCACAGAAATACACCAAAAACAGAGAATAAGACATGGAGCATGTGCATGAAACTTGAGCAATGTAAAGAAATACACAGAATAGATAGCGGAGAATATGAATCAAGCTACACTCAGTAGATTCTGCAACAGTAATGTGTTGTTGTTGTTGTTGGTGTTGTTGTTGTTGGTGGTGGGAAGAGCACATGCTAGGCCGGTGGTTCAGGTAGTGTGGCAAAAGGAAGATGACTGTAAACGTCTACGTTTTGGCATTGCACTGAAACTCTGCTGCATGTCGCCCCAATCCCACTCAGTCCAAAAGCACAGATTGGCTGACGGCGGTTTAAATAAATCTTCATGTCGTATCGTCAAGTACGGAGCGAAGCCCAAATTATCATTCAATCTGGAATGGACCAAAGGATACAGCGTTATTTCTAAACATAGCAGAAATGAGCAACACACGCGTCACTGTTCCCCTTTTGCCTGTTGTTTACATTGGTTTGTTTATTATTAACAAAAATTTTAATTTACAATAACTATTTCAATACATTGTTATTATGGACAAACTGTATTGAGAACTAAGTTGATGTATGTTGCTATAATTCAGCTTTCACTAAATGCTGTAAAGTGTTATGAAATGGCCACTCTAGGTTCAGGAAACATATATAAACAGATGGACATAAACATCCATATGACAAAAAAAACTTTTGTGGATAGACCTAAACTTGTCTCTGTGAGGGCATGCTGTGAAATGAGACCATTTTTCTTATCATCCAATTGATTAATCGTTCATCAATTTATCAATATTATTTCTTCCATTCACAAATGGGTCAATTAGTCTATAAAACGGCAGTAAATGTGAAAAATGTTGATCTGCCTTTCCCCCAAGCCCTGAAATGCTGACCCCTCATGTGTCTTGTTTTGTCTCCAAACCAACGATACACAGTTTACTGTCATTAAGGGAACAAAGAAACCAGAAAGTTTCCACATTCAAGCAGCTTACACTGAAGAACTTACTCAAACGTACTCATTGTCTTAATCATACTTACAGTATGTACTGTATGCTGTTAAATCACACGTGTAAGAAGTGGCTCAAACTCATTTTCACCCATGAGACGAATAAAGTTCTTTGCCCATTTTATACGCTGACAGCAAGCCATAAAATGTGTTCTTGTCTGATTGTCAGTCAAAAACCATTTAAACCACCGTTTTAAACTGAAAAAATACAGGCCGGAGACACTGAGAGAAGACAATGATTTGCTTGAACACATGAACAGTGGAAAACATTCATTCTATGATGATTGACTGATCTAGAATTGGCTGCTAGGCACAACGGAACTGAATGATCCTGCATCCTCCAGTACAAATAAATCACCTCCTGCCCTCGGACTGAGTGTTTGCGGTGACTATATGAGGCTTCCCGGCCCCCCAACACATGCTGAACCACGAGACATGTTCTTCACATCCCTCTTTTGGCTTTATGTGTTTCGTCATGCTGGAATGTTTGTCAAGAGGTGTTCCTCCTCGGGAACCTGCTTCCTAGTGAGTGAGTGAGTGTGTGTGTGTGTGTGTGTGTGTGTGTGTGTCCACGAAGTGGCTGCATGGGGTTATGTCACAGTACTTGAGAGAAGAACCTATGGTTCTTTTATTTTATGACTGACTCATTAAACAGCATTACAGCTGTTTAAACAGCGTCCAAACATTTTTGTTTTCTCTAATTAAGACGCTTCCTTTGACTTTGACTTTAGATTTACTGACACAAACTTGCTGTGAAATAGTGTAACAGCTTCCACCCATTGCTGACGTCATCAACTGAATGATGAGACAAAAGCTCAACCATCGTAACAGAGACGTCTGCTGTCCAACCACCCACCTGGTTTGTTATTGTCCAAAGACCCTACATCATTGCTCTACTACTGTACTTGTACATGAACGTTAATCCTACAGCATGTTCCTGTTTTTCTTCTCTATGCCAAAGATCAACATACCTTCTGCGGCTAAAGAAAACAGCAACTACGAGATTCTAAAATGACAAGACTCTGGAAGTCCCAACCCACGAGGGTTATAAAAACACACCCACACTTAAACTTAATTTTCCTGCTCATGGGATTATGATCATGTTATTTGATATTCCAGAGTGCACTCACGTCTGAGCAGGGGAGATGAGGTGTGTCATTTCTGTCCGACCAAACCCAAGCGAGAATATTAGTTACTCCACCCGACCCAAACCCTTTCCGACATTAAAATGCCAGTTGGCAACATTTGGCTTTACCTGGTACAGTTTATTTGTTTATTGTATGTTTACAGCCTGATTGTGCAGAAACACGCCCCCCCCCCCCCCCCCCACACACACACACACACACCTTAAATAGGTAATACAGCTCAAAAAAGAAAAGAATGTTTGAAAAAAGTGAAACCAAATCAAACACTTTTCTGTGTTTTTAAGTTTGCATTAAAATAAAAACCTGCCTTTACAGTACATGAGCAGGAACCAGAAATGAGGAACGATCACTTTTCCTGAGGAAAATCACATTAGTTGATACTGAGAATCAGTGCGGCGGTGGACTGTTGTGGAATGTGTCTCCTGCCATTATTCATTAGGTCCATTTCTTAATGATGACAAATCAAACGTCCATGTAACACGTGCTGGGAACAGACTTGAGCCCGTTTCCGCTGCTGACGAGGTGGAACATCCGACCACGGGAACAAAACCTCTCCTAGCTCTGGAGGGAAAACACGCTGGTCACATGCAGCTGGTTCTCCCACGGACTGGAACGGCGTGAGTCCTTCAAACCCTCATGTCATGTTTTCTCCCTCCTCCTGCTCTCGTTAACTTTCCTCAACAAATTGCCCTGACTCGAACAGCATGAAACGGCAGCTGGACGAACGCCGGGAGTTCGAAAAACTTCGCCGACTTCGACGGGGAAGGAAACAGCATCTTCGCCCCGTTGTGACAAATATGTCGACTTACCTCGGCTGTGTGGCATTGGGAGGAGACGGGAACCCTCCGCTCCGTTACCGCGGCACCACACACGACCGACTCAGGGTGACAGCCTGCGCGGACTGTCCGTGGTCTCGGGGGGGGGGGGGGGCGTCGGCTCTGTCGGTTCTGGGATCGACTCCTCAGTCTGTCTGTCGTCCCGCGCGAGCGTAGGCTCGTTCACCACCACGACGACAACAACAACAACACGAGCCATGTGTGTCCGAGGCGTGTGCGCATGCGCAACACCGGGCGATGGCAGAAAAACAGCAAGAAAAAGAAAAAAACATAGATAGAGAAAAGAAGAAAGAAAAGCCCGTGACTTTATCAGAGTAATGTAACTAATTACATTTGATTCGTTTTTCATCACTTGTATGATCTGGGAATGAATGTTTCAGTATGTGTCCGTGTTTACACTTCCAGCAGCTCTCATCCGCTCAATGATCATCATTAGAAGGACTTCAGATGTAAAACCATGACAAAAAAAGTCGACTCCATAGATTATGTTTTTAAATATATCGACTTTTTTGGCAGAATTGTGAAAATGTAACTCAAATCATAATCCACATGTTCAATTAAATATTTTGTCCAAAGTGATGTAATCATTAGATAGATCAAATATAGCTAGTTATTGTTTTTTCAAATGATCTGTGTGTAGCTTCAAAACCATCACCCTTCAAACATCATTCAACTGACCAGCAGTGGCCAACCTCTGTCTAATTATTTGCACCCATGCTATCAAAAGCATCATCCCATCTTTGGTGGGAGTGCTCCTGTTACTCCTGCGGAAGCCTTGACATGTTCATCCACCTTTGACTTGACAAGATTCACAAGAACCTGTCATCTTCCAGCCCCTGCATCCAGTACATCTATAACCCTTCGTAAGGCCATGGCTTAATCCAGATTTAAACGTGGCCAAAGAGGAGAAGTTACTGTAAAACTATCACAGAGTTTAAGGAAGTAAACATCAGAGGTTATTGTTTCAGTTCCCAGTGACTTACAAGAAAAAATATCCAAGGTCTGGTCATGAGGGGAAAGGGTGACTGACCCTTCAGACCCTTCTGAGGAGGTGAAACAATTCAGAGCAGCTTCTACGATGAGAAAGTCTGATGAAGGGATTCTGAAATGTGCGTGCGGAATTTATAACTGATAATCAGCATCATGATTCCTAATAATCAAGTCCAGCCCGCTCTTTTTCTCTTCCTTTGCATTCCTGCAGTAATGGAACATAAACACTGGACCAAAATCCCACCCTGAGGGCTGTTACTTTACAACTGGATGTAGAAGGAAAAGAAAGAAAACTTTGTTTCTCAGAAATCAACAGCCCCAGCAGAAACCAGCAGAGATAGCACCAATTCAAATATTTCATGGAAGAAAGTAATAAAAACAGGTGGACAAACAATAAGTTACTTACACATGAACTCAAGACAGGCGAGACATTTCCCCACTGCAAGCACAGAACCCTGCATGGACATTTCTCAGCAGATCACAGACACGTCTGCAAATCTAATGTTTGTTTTGCTTGTTGAATCTCCTCATCCTGTCGCTGCTGCTCAGTCCGTCCACTCTGAATCCCTGCAGCCTCATGCCCTGCAGGGCTCACAGAAAAGAGGATTGCCGGGGGTCAGCGAGGTTTCACAACCCCCCTTACACAGCAGAAACTGGGCCAGCACCAGCACCAGCCTCCCTGTCAGGGTGGCACCGACCCTGCTGCCAGTGGATTGGTTCCTCTGTGTGCTGGGTCAGTGGTGGGCACAGGTCCCCGGAACAGAGAGGCACAAGAGACTGAGGCAGATGAGACAAAAGACAGCCACAGTTTGATGGAGGAGGCAGACGCAGGGTCCCTGCTCAGCCTCGCTGAGTCCCAGTTAGACCCATGAAATCTTTATGGTCTTTTTATGTCTTCATCTGGAGAACATTCAGGAACAAACAAACAGCTTCAACATGTGAATCTTGGGAAGAAATCAGAAAAATACTCAACAAGCCAGGGGACACCAAAAACTCAAAGTTGTGGAATTTACAGTGAAAAATCATACAGAATTCACATTCTAATAACAGTGGTAATGTTTTCATCGCAGTTGCAGTAAATACTTCAACACCATGGCAGAGGTCAGCACTCTCGTTTTTTAGTGTATGTTTGAATTCCGTTCTTCTTGTTTGGACTAAACATGTAATTTTGAATCTGTGACTGATGTAAAATCCACCACAGAGAATATGATTATTTTATGATTATTACATTTAATTATGTTGTACGAGACTGCAAAAACAGATGTTTGAATAATTATTTAAGGATTCTCAATATTATATTATGTGCCATATTCCAAATGTCTAATTCGTCAAAGTCAGAGTCAACTTTATTGTCAAATATACTTTATATGTGTGATATACAGCACAGATGAAATTAGTCCTCTCAACACACAAACATGCAACATTATCAAGTTTTCAAAAATTTGTAGTTTTTCAAAATTTGGTGGACAAGAATTTGCAGTTAGGAGTACTTTCAAGATGTGGTATTAGTAATATACATAAGGTTAAAAATGCTGTATCCAACACTTTTTTTCCCTCAGCCCAGTGAGGTTGAGTTCAACAGACATCAAGTGCTGTGAACAGTGTGCAACAGCAGTCACCATCAATCTAGTTTAACCTCAGTGTTACTGTCAGTGTTTATCAAGCTTGTGTACTGTTGTAGCTGGGAGCCTTACACCAATAAGACAAAATGAAGCTTCTTTAAAGGAGTTTCTTTTTTATTGTTCAATGCATGACCACACACATATACTGGTTCTTGTTTGCACTGTGCATGATGAAACAGTCACTATGAAGTGGTGATGTAGATGGGGTACATTTTAGAGGTTTACAGGGATCCAAACACAGCCTGCATTCCTCTAGGGGTGGATGGGTGGTGGGGGTCTGCCCCTCTCTGCCCACATTTTGATGACGGGCTAAAACATGAAGCTAATCATCTTCTAACAATCTCTTTCCTTTAACATGAGACACTGACAAATACTCCTCCCCCCTCAGTACTCAAGGACTTGCTCGGTAGATCAAAACTCCCCCTTTCCCTTAAACATTCTTGCATATTTTATTCAGGCTAAGCTTACAAAAAGCAAAGTAAACAGCATCTTTTGGGTACAAAAATAAAATCCAAATTAAAACTGGACAGGATAACACCTGTATTGTTCCTTTTCTCATACAAAGACAGCACACTACAGAAGTCGCCGGTCACGTTGGTACACCCGCAAAAAAACAAATGAAATAAAAACAAAAGACACAGAGGAAAGAAACTGATCCCGAGAAGTGTACATGTCTGCTCATCCCGTCCTAGAGGCCTTTTAGCTGCGAGACACAAGTTATTCCAGAAGGCGGGAAGCTTCAACAGTTGTCTTCATGCACCCTCGACTTTTCAAAAACGCCACTCTATCAGACTCACACATTCGTTTCTCAGATACCAACGGAGGGGACAGGGGGAGGAGGGAGCAGAAGTCCAAACCACTGCTCTAAACATCTATGTGGATTTATCGCAGTCTGAAATGATGTGTGTGCGGCTTCTCTCTCGACATGAATGTACTCGTTTACTAACGTATACAGTGTATTCCTGGTTAAGTGTGAACCAGAGCACTTTAAACTTGTGATGCATTTCCACACCGTTTCCTCACCTCGACCACTAGGGGTCACTCTTTAGTTTTGAATTGGGAGGTGGGAGTTTCGTCTGCAGTTTCGTATTTCGCCTTTTTGCCCCACATTTCTCTTCATCTTTTGTCCGCTGCATTTATTTTTCCAGCTGCTCTTTTCCATCGATCTAGCCTTCCTTTGAGTTGTTTATTTGCATTTGGAGATGCAGATACACACCGAGCAAAAGAGTGGGAGAGAGAGGGAGCGAGTGTTGTGATCGATCAGCTGTTTGCAGCACCGACAGCTGCCCTCGTTTCACCTCTCAGCCAATCTCCTTCCACTGGCGGTAGAACTCCACAATGTTCTTCATCTCCATGCCCGCTGAGCTCGCTGCCTGGATGGCAGACTAGTGGGGGGAGGGGAAGATGTTTCAATAAACATTTTTGTCATACAGACACTTTAAAGTTATATGTTGTCATTTACAACACGCTGAAGCACCGTTTCACACTTGTTTGAGGGACAGTTTGTGGAAACTTCACACGTGCTGAACTTCGGTTACATCCATTAACACCTGATGCTTGAGACTGGTGTGTTCAACCTGATTTATGCTTCTGCGTCTAATCAACGTGTGAGTGTGTGTGTACAGTAAGAATGACAGTTTGAGTTGTTCGAGTGCCTAAATTTTGTGTAATATGGAGAGGAGGATGTAAGCTGCAGATTCACAGCAGATTTTGCAGCAGGTACATGTGGACTGACCTTTGAAGGAACTCAGCTATTCTCCTTTCAGTGAAACTTTGAGTGAAGGTTCTGAGCAGAAACTACACACAGTGTGTCACTGACCTTCATCGCTGCTGACTGAGTGCAAAGCTCTTCCACTTGATGGCCGGTAAGAATGGTCACCATGCCGGCTGTATCTTCATCTCCGTTGCTTTGGGAGACTGTCAGCTGGCGACAACTGTCCACCATTTTGTACAAATGCCTAAAAATGGAACATTGTATTCAGGGAATTCTTTTCAGGAAATGAACATGTGAGATGAAATCACAGAGGAAATGCAGAAAGACTTACCAGGCTTCGATGTCCTGACGTTTCACCTTATCTCTTTCAAAACTTCGACTTGACTCCTTCTGGCAGCGGATGTACCTACAGAACGAGACCAGTGTTCATAAACGTTGAAGGAAACACTAACACTGTGTCACTGTTTAATCAATTATTTCACAGTCCTTGTGTTGCAGTGAATTGTGAATTGATTTTATTTTTTTAAATCTGTCAACCTCTCCCCTCAAACTAGACTTCATCTGCGTCAGCCCCGCCCACTGACTTTGATGGGCGAGTTTGACAGATACACGAGGGTCACCCACCTGTTGCCTTTACGAAATTCCGTCTCCAGGAAGCGGATTCCATCTCTCGCACCTGCATTTTCCTTCTTCAGTCTGTCAAGTCCATCAATCACTGCAAAAGGGTAGATGGAACCTCATGTACACTGTGGGTGGCAGCTGGCTACATTTCTCTGTGAATGACCACTCATGTTCAAGTCTAACGAATCAATAGTGATCAGTTTGAATTTCAATTGATTTGAGTTTCAATTGATTTAAATCTCCAATCAATTCTAACCTTCCATGACCCATAAAATTGATGTCTTCAATTTTTCTTGCCAGAAAAACAGTGAATCCCCACACATCTTACTGTTAAACTGGGTCCCTGAACTAAACACGTCCTCCATCACTGACCTGTCCGTGGGATGATGATGATGAAGCAGCCGCTGCCAGCCAGCTGACGGATGAGGTTGAGATGCTGGCAGAGAGCAGGTGTGTCTGGCACCAGGTATGGAGACATGGACGACTGAGCTTTAGGCTGTTGAAGGCTGCCCTCTAGTTGGGAAACCTCCAACTGCAAGGAGGAGACAGACGGGTACGTAAGCTGTTTAAAGCTACGGCAGCGTATCAGAGGGATGTGAAGTGGAGACCTTGTTAATCTTACAATGGTACTGGAAGTAAATTCCCAATGAGTGTTATCTCCTGGAAACTCTGTGAATGCTGACTGACACCACCATATCCATACGATATGTTCGCTTGGCTCTCAGGGGCCTTTCACAACTACCATGTTTGGTCCAGACTTTCTGCCTTTTTAGTTTGATCCAAACCAAATTTAGAGATGTGAAAGCTCCCCCTGACCTTGATCTGTACCAAGGAACCAAAATGTAGTACGCCCAGAAGAGGTGGTCTCCTTTGGGACCAAATGAACCGCAGTTTGGACTATTGGTTTTGACAGTTCCGGACTTTCCGTCCTTTAACAGGAAGTTCCGGGTGTCAGCCTGCACTTGACGAATAAATATTATAATACCCAACCAATCAATGTCAAGTGCAGGGAGACGTAGCAGACATGGGAAATGAGGACAGAACGTCAGTAGATCATTTGGTCCGCTGGTATTGATGCAGTGTGAAACCTGAACCAAGCGGATCAAACGTACACAGTGGAGCAAAAGCACGAACCTTGGTTCAGACTTTTAGGAGTGAAAGCCCACTTAAAAGGAAACAGTGAAGGTGTTCAAACCTGCAGTCGAAGCTGGGCCATATCCCTCATTAACCTATTTCGACGAGCTTCTTCTTCAGCCTGGACAAACAGAAACAGGAGTCAACATAATCGGAGACAGATTCACTGTACACACAAAGCAGACTGAATCCAATTCAGTTGTTCAATGTGCTTCATTTCTTCAGTTCTTCAATCGTCTTTTGGGTCAGTCAGCTCACCATTCGGAACTGGGCCTTTGCTTGCTGCACCAGATTATCCTGTTCAGACTGGCTGATGCTGGTGAAGATGCCCGCTTCTGGGTTGAAGTGCAGCACGTTGCCCTGGAGACTGGTGAGGAAATGGCCAAAACTGCGAATACAACACACTCGCACCATACACTTAAAAACAAAAAAAAAAGGGAGAGAGAAAGAAGACTTCTGTGTAATGAGATGTGTTAAATGGATTTCACAGGAACTTCCCATGGACACCTGTTAGCAGACATTTCAATGTCAACTGATTCTGGCGGAAACGAGACGCAGATGATACTTTAGCGAGAAGGAATCTTTCTCATATATATCTCATATATTCTTGATGGATTTATCATTTAATCTTTACTTGTGCTTTGGTTTGGTAAAAACCCCTGAAGCAGCATAAATGATAAGTTCTTTCTTTGAAGTAGTTCTACTAATTTACTACGTGATGACATTATTGATAAATGATTTGATAAATGATCAAATTCTTTACATTCATCGGATGAATTATAATCAAAACAGACATTCGCAAACAAGGCAGTTAATTCAGTTGTGTTTTCAGGATAAAACGGCAGAACATTGTCATCATTGACCATGGTGAAGGGTAATTTGGTTCTGTTTTCCAATGTGTCTGACACAACAGTCTGTGTGTGTGAGAGAGAGAGCACAAGAAGCGAGCGTGGCGTCACCTGGTTCCTCCAGACAAACACTGGGATTTTGCTTATAACAAGTCAGATAGTCTTGCTCACAATCTTATTTATTAAAAAAAAACTAAACCGTATCAGGCTGATAAGTTGTGTGTGCAAAATTGCGTGCACCTCTTGCAGGGGGCTGAGGGAAGGGTTGTGGCGAGTGAAGTCGAGGCGGCGGTGAGCTACGTTGAGAGCGGGCAGGTGTCGCAGAGCCAAGTCCTCAGGCAGCAGCAGACTCTGGACCAAACTGGGATGCTCGCACTCGTTTAACAGTTCTGTCACCTCTGGGATCAGACCCAGCTCTGTAATACAGACGTGGATGAACACATATGTCAGACATGTCAGAATAATGTAAAAACCCCAGATAGAAGCAAACGTTCCATGAGGGCTAAATATCAGAAGATGTCAAAAGATGTGCTACTTTAAAACATCTTAACACATGTGGTTCCCCCCGTTTGTAGCCTCGCAAGCCGGCCGGACCATGTGACAGATTCAGGAAATGATTTGGACGTGCAATTCTGAGACAGAAGGCTTGGGTTCCCCACCACAACATTTTGTGGATGTTATTTTGCACTATACTTATTCAAAATGTATTCATGGCCATCGCAAACATCATTCATTCATTTATCTATTTAAATCAAATCATACGCCAAGGTCAGTATAGCCATGCTGCCTATTTAACATTTATTGTCCAATTGAAGGCGCAGTATAGCAAATTTAGCACCCCACATATTGGATGGAGAGCTGCAGTGCTTCATGAAGCTTCATCTGGCCATCACTAGCATGTACCCACGGTAACTCACCGGCCTCCAGCATCTTGCTGCCATCTGGCAGCAGGTTGAGCAGCACAGACAGTCGGTTCCACAGACTTTGAGAACTCTGCAGGACACAACAGTGGAAAATGGCCACTTGTTAAATGTGCTCCTGCAAGGAAATTGTTTCATTGACAAAACGTACCTGCGCACACATCAGGATAATGTCGGTGTTTGTTCTAAGCCAGTCAATGAAGACCTTCACCACTTGAATTAACCCCTGATTGGCCAAGATCTCCAGCTTCTCTAAGAGTGTTTTCTCACTGTGCACTGACTGAGCACTGTGTTGGCTCCCTTCTGAATCAGAGTCCAGGTCTGGAAATGACACAAAACGAGAGGTATTTAAGTCAACTGCTGAGAGACCGAAGACTGAACTGAAAAGACTGAAAAGAAGCCAACTAAAACAAAAAAAAGTACATTACCATTTTCATTTGTTCCGTTGGCTGTGCCAGGGTTCATTTCACAGGGTGAATCCCTGGGAGGAGGGGTCGTGTCTTGGGAAGGGGGAACAGAGTCGTCAGTAGGGGCGGGACGACTCAAGGAGGATGAGGCTTGAGGTCTCAACAGCATGTTGCTAAAGGTCGGTGCCAGGCGGAAGCAGCGCTTTGCCTGGAAGAGCTGAGAGGACATGGCCTGGAGGTTGCTGCTGATGCTGGGGTCGCTGGGCGTGAGCGGTCCGTTGGTGCGTGTAGGGGTATCGCTGTCCCTGTCGGCCCCATCTTCTTTATTCTGCTCTTCCTCCTCCTCCTCGTCCTGGTCATGGTTCTCCTGGGTCTGACCCTCTGGGTTGTCTGAGTTTTCCGTGTCGTCCATGTCTTCCAAGTCTGAGCGAGACTCCTGGCTGTTCATGTCTGAGTCCGTCTCTACATCAAACGCCGTTCCTCCTTCCTCCTCCTCCTCCTCCTCCTCAGAGCCACTCCCCCAACTGGCCTCCTTAGCCAAGTGGTCACTCTTTGTCTCCTTCTGGAGGATGGAAGGATTGGGCGAAGTTTCTGTGGAGGCTCCATCTGTTGAATCCATATGCTCCCTTCTCTCATCGTCATCATCTTCCTCATCTTCACTCTCGAAGCCCTCACTTAGGTCGCTTTCCTCCTCTCCTCGAAAGTCCTTGCGAGCGCAGCGGCGTCTGCGCAGCCTGGAGAGGCGGGTGTACTTCTTCTTCTGCCTCTTTTTTTCTTCTTCCAGCTTGTGTTGTTCTTCCACACTGATCTGCTTTTTGGTGCCAACACTTTCACAGCCAGCATCATCTTTCTCCTCCTCCTCTTCATCTTCCTGCTCCAGGGAACCGTTCTGCAGGGGCCTCTCATTAGAGTTTTCTGTTGGCAGAGCTGACAAATCCCTCATCTCTGGGTCATCTGGATGAAAAGAAGGATAATTGTGTTTCAGCACAGTGTTTGTTCTCTGAAATCTTTAACTAAACTAAACAATGTTAAACTTTAAAGCCAAATCATCCGTGGAGAAAACACTTCATTTGCTGCTGTAGTTTTGCTGAAAACTGTTCATTTAAAAAACGCCAAGACGTTATCAGTGATGGGAGTAACAGCGTTACTAATGGCAATATTTTTTTTCAGTCATTAATACGTCTTCGACTAGATCTGCCCAGTTGTTTCTTTTTCAGTAGAGGGACACTTATGGGAAATGTCATGGTGCCTCTGATAAAAGTGATTATAACAGAAACAGCATCAGAGCTGAAATGAATCAAAGATACAGCCAGGGGAATAAAAACGAAAAACATTCACACATTTTTTTTTATATGTAAACCAATCAACAAGGCTCTGAGTGAACGGAAATGTTTGAGGTGAACGTATTTCTTCCCCTTATCAACAGTCTGTGCATAGAGTTTTAACCAGGCAGGAACAGACATTCAGCTTCATTGGCGCCTTTGTTCCCTACCTGTGGCATCAGTGTGCAGTGGAGGCACCGGGCTCTCAGCTTCCTCCAGTTCAGCCTGCAGCCGGATGTTTACATGGTTCACCAGGTGGGAGAACAGAGC
>NW_027614407.1:0-26737 GCF_965212315.1 Lampetra planeri | reverse complement strand
TTACATTTTCACAAAGTTCTCATAGCAGGCGCTTCTCTGTCCACAATGGCAATAAAGTGTTCTTTAAATGCCAACACGGGTAACATGGATTTGTAGAGTTTTATTGTATGCTCAGCTGAGGAGGACACAGTTCATAAACTGACTTTTATGGATTTGTTTCTCCTTTTCTATCATGGCCTTTCTAGACACACTTGTGCTCTTCAGTCTCCACTTGGTTCGGAACACATTGGTTTGGGGTTGTCACAAACTCACTGTGGTGAACACAAAACATTTGCTGGGCACGACTCCACCACCACATAACGTAGTTTTTCTTGCTGCCCAATAGGAAGCTTCGGATTTGTTAGTTTACTGTTGCCAGCAGTTACATTTTGGCTTTCCATGCCACTTCCAGCAGTAGTGCTGTGGATGTCAGCAGCCCTGCTACACCCTGGACTCACCTGACTTCACGACTACTACTGCTCCAGCAACGATACAGTGCCACCTATACCTGGCTCTACTCAACTTGATTCTACTTGCATGTGGTACTGGCACATTTCTCCTCAACATTAGTGGGGTCGTCACAGCAACAACTGTGTGAAAGAGGTGCAACTGCAACAGAAACACGTAAACAATGGAGGCCATGGTGAACTTTCTGTGTTTGTGGCTTTTTGTCACAGACAAATCAAAGGGAGACAGAGAAGCTAAAGTGCAGAGACGAAACACGTTTAAAACCCTGATCTACCACTTATCGCTAGTGCATTATTTTGAGGATGTGTTTGCTTTGTGTTCAGATAGGGAGAATATTTATCATGCTATCAAGCTCTGCTTCCTCTAAGCTGGGAAGCTCAGTGTTTCTGGGGGTGGATGTCGCATTGGGCGGATCAGGACACTGTGCTGATGCATGATATCTGGTTGAACTGCCTAAAAGGCAGAACATCTTTGGATTAACAGTAAAATCAAGTTATATATGATATATAGCCCATTTCCAATTGTACATATCATAGAATGTAAATAAAAACAGAATAAGAATAGACAGCAGAACTCTGGTATAAAGAAACTGACAGATTTTACGTTGTAGGCCGAAAATGCACCTCCCTGTTTGAAAGACCGGCAGCCACAGAGTTTGTGGACACAAGAGAACTTCAGGAGGTCCACCGAACATTCTGGGGATTACATCTGTATTTTCTCCCTGTTGCTGGTTGTGCCTGTCTGGATGCCTTGTTTCCATTGGCAGCAAGCACTTTTGTCACAGTGCACAGCAGTCAAACTTCAACCTATATGAGTCTTGACTGCTGCAAACTGTGGGAACCATTCCTGTGGCGTTGCCGTTGCACTGCGCAGACCTTTAGAAATAATAGGTTTTGGTGCCCAGTGGTGCCGCTGTTGCATTGTGCGTGGAAGCCATTGTAGTCTCACAATGTCAGGCTTTCACTCTGCCCATTTCTGTTCCATTATGTTACTCCAAGAGCGAAGAATCCTTTGTAAACAGAACTCTCTCAATTTGTATTTATTTAAAAATCCCTACCTGGAAGTGTTGGCGGAAAGTGGCTTCAAGGTTTTCATGGGTGAAAACAAAATGAATAAGAGATTCCGTTTGGTTTACACAACTACATAAATGTCTGAGAAACACTGCTGGAGCTGCCAGCAAACTGGAGGAGCACTTTGTCTTGTGCCGTAGCCCTTGTGCAAAGTCCAAACACTGTGGGAGGGGAGTCCACTGCCGTCTGGGAGATAGAGACTGAGTGGAACCCATCACTATTACCTCGGCTGTTTGACTGTTTGCGGTCATCAGCCTGCATATCCTTCTTCCCACAAGCAGATGGTAGCGTCACAAGTCTGCCAAGTATACACTGATGAGAGTATGTGTGAGAGTGTGTTTATGTGTATGACACAAGTATTCACCGATGTGTACGCTGCCACACGTGCAATTGTGAGTAGAAATATCACTGTGGAGTGTATGATTTTGTCAATAAGAGATGGTGTCACAGGCAGATAATAATGAGACATGACTGGATATCTGTGTGGGGAGGTAATTCAGTAACATTACAATGCTGTAAAATCGGAAGGGTGAAGTGGATACAGAGAGAGGACGAAACTGCGACCACACTGCATGTCAGCGTGTCCAGCAGATGGAGGCTCGAATATCTTACCGACTCCATAATATGCACATATCATACAACACCAAGCTATTCTACTGAGTATGTTTTCCAAACCCCTCTCCGTTTGCCAGTTATCATAAGAAGAGAAACTAACAGTGTCCAACCACCCTGGAGACACTGGAGGGACATATGGCTACAATGTGGAAAGAAAGGCCAGCCAATTGATTTAGTTAATTAAACTGTGTATGGCCGCAGCTCTTATGAGCGCATATGGGTGTAATTAAAAATGATATAACTGGAGATTACTAAAAAGAAAAACATCCTGCTAGGGTTAAAGGAAAACGCTTCGGAGTTGTACTTACAACTTGTCCCTTGAAGGAGCAGGGCTGAAGGATTAGAAGAATCATTTGGCAAACTGGAAGAGTATCATTTATGTATAGTGACCAGGAACTATTCAGACACAATGATTGTTGAATGCAACTTCATGGTCTCATTGTTTGCACGAAGAACTAGCTGTGGATACCGTAACTGGTCAGTCTGACAACATGGCAGCCGCAATACAGGACAACGCTGCCAAATAAATAACCAATGAGACCTGGGTCAAGGAAACAGAATGATGGAGAAGAGAAGATTGAATTCCTAGAATAATGCAGACAATGTGAGACTGGAGAACAACAGACCTTCATTTGAGTCAGTAATAAACCTACTGTCTATTAAATACTGACTACTGAAGTATTTATTTTACCATCAAATTAGCCAATTTGATCCTCCATGTAGAAAAATAGCAGAACATAATAATAAATTGTAATCATATACTGTATATAATATATATATATATATATATATATATATATATATATATATATATATACATCTATCTATCTAAAATGTAAAATATAGGACTGTGTCCTACACCTGTATTATTTACTGCAATATACCAGCTGTTATGCAGATGCAGTTCATGGAAAGTCATCAAGCTCTTCGTATCTTCATCCACTGCTGGGATTTGGGCTTCAGAAGTATATTGAACTTCCAGCAGCAGCTGTGGTTATTTAATTCATGGTTAATGAGGGGGAAAATGTGGAAGACACTGAGCCTGTCCTCTTTGCTGTTTCCTAATTGTGGGATAACCCAGTGCTTTTGTTTTCTGGTTGAGAATAAGTTGTTGCTGCTGCTGCAAACAACTTTGTGTCATGACAACGGGGGGGTTCTCATCCCAAAAGGGTACATGAATGATTGAAATATGCATCTTGAAAGCTTGATGCCATCAGATCCTGTACACTTCTCAAAAAGTGTCTCCATGAATTTTTTCAACAACAACAACAATAAATTATCAATATTATTAGTAGTGGTAGTGGTAGTAGTAGTAGTAGTAGCAGCAGCAGTAGTAGTATTACTATTATTATTAAAACATGATAAAATGCTCCACCGGGAGCCACTCAAGATTTCCTTGAAAAGTCCAGTCACATGATTCTATCACTTTCAGTCCCTTGAGTCAAACTTTGAGCATAACATTTCTAAACATAAATGTGTGTCTAATAAAAAGTGTGTAATTACAATGTAATTTGTTTCCAGAGCAGGTGCACTTACAGTAAATGAGAATGATAAAACAAACCATACAGGCTGAAACAATGAACAGGGTAATGCTAACATGAAATTCACCAATAACGGTGAGCGGAGCAGGTTGGTGACAGGGAAAGGAAGGAAAGACCAGGGGTGTCTAAAGAAACAATATATGGACGACAGGTCTAGGAGTCAGAAGAAGATGATATGTTGAGCTGTGTATTGGTGAACTTGTATAAATGTATATTAGACCGCCATACAGTATGCCAGTATATGTACTTAGCTGCATTCCACCATTAATAGTGGGCTCTGTTGGTAATCAAAATCCAGAGAAGGAAACGTTCACACACCACTGACACTGCAATGTGGAGGAGTATGTGTCCCATCTTTCCCAGTTGCAATGAGGTTTGGCTTCATGCCATTAAACTGTGACTTCAGCTAAACCCGACTTTGCCATTCCAGGAGGGTATTAGGTCAGTGTAGATGCATAGGAGATGTCTCTGATTGCCTGTGGAACAAAGCACGTTATAGCTTTCTTGTGTTCATAAACCCATGTAAACCTTTGACTACAAACCCGACATCTCTTACTTCCTCGTACTACCAGCCTTGCATCCCTCACAGGGTATAAAATATCCCTCTGCGGTTGCCATTAACATTCACCCAGGAAGCTCAATCAGTAGCCAATTCTGGTTTTCCCTCCTTTTGTAATTAGGCCCCAGGCAGTGTGGGGTAAGCCCCTGCATTTTGGCTGAGAAGACACTGAGATGGGAATTTGTGGTTTGGGAAGTCTTGGCTGGGAAGAGCAACTGCGTTTTAAAGCCAGCAACTTGTCTCTCATTGATTTGAATCATGCCCTACACACAGTGACAGAGGTCTCAGACGGGATGCAGTACCTGCATGTGCATGACAGCGGTCTATGCCAGAGAGCCTTGAGCCGCGAACCTGGTGCAAGAAGTAGAAAAACCTGCAGAGGCCACCGAGTATCCTCTGGAAAGAGATTTCAGCAGTCCAGAACCTCGTGGTCAAGAGGCTTTTGAGTACACACAGTGCCTGAGGGCACTAGCTTTAATTCCACAGGTAACTTCATTCTTCATTCTCATATTGTTGACATTACCACATGGCCTCCCCGAATCATGAAAACTCAAGCTGACACAAAGGCATGCCTGCACATTGTCTGCGCATTTGTAATCACACTTTCATAACCGCAAATGCTCTCCCTCTCTCACTTACACACATGTTGTTTACAAAGGCTTTCCTGCCTTGGGAGGAAATACTTTCCCAGCAAATATGCCCTTGGAGGAAAAAAAAAAAAAAAATCAAAATCATATTTATATTTGTGCAACTATGTTGGGGAAAAATAGTCCAGCTAGTCCAAATGGGGCCCAGATACTCAAACAGGGCCCAGATCTTTTTGTGCTCTGAGACCAGGAAGGCCCCAACGGGCTCAGGTAGGTTAATCACGGGCTCCGTACACAGTCCCCCTTTGGCTAAAACTCATGTCCGTTCATACTAATTTCCTGCTTGTGCATATGTTTCTGTCTTTGTGCATATGTTTCTGTCTTGCTAACATGAGCTCCAACTGCTTTAATCCAGCCTATGCCCATATATATACAGGTTTAGCCCCTTTGAACTTGACTCAAATGTGTTGCTGGGGAAACGGGATCAACACGGACACGCGCAGCCCCGAAAAACCTTTGCTATATGACTTCAGTGTTTGCATCTTACTATACAACACACGTCCTTATCTGCACTGACGTAAACTGGATGAATGAGATGTGGTCAACCATCATTTTGGAGGCCAAAAGTGTCTGCCAATTCTATATTTATGCAAAACTGAGATAGAAACAAAGGTCATTTGAAATCTGAGTATATTCAGAATGTGCAATTGTGTTTTATATTATTATGTATATGTGTTAATTTTTTGTGGTTTTTTTTCCCCAAAAACAAGAAGTCTCCTTACTCTCCTCCCCGTATCAGATGCTATTAGAGAGATCCATCTACATCAGCTCAACTGTCTGCTGCTCTGCGTTTGCCAAAAATAGGGGAGAGGGTCAGGTCGTCCCTGCTCGTAGCCAAACACTATTTCATTATCAGGCCCAGTCGTGTGACTGGACTGGGCAGGATTTAGGACAGCAGACCTCATCCATCTTTACCACTCCCTGTAAAACAGACAGAGACAGATGAGGTAGCTAGAACTCTGTTCTCCCTTTGTTCTCACTCCCTTCGTGAAGCTCTGGTCCATCACCAAACAGCTTACATCCCTCCGCTTTCTTCTGATCTCACCTTAAGTCCAAATACTTTGTTCTTCTGCCTACTACAACATGATTTTCCCCTACTGTTGGCACTCTCATAGTTACCTTCATTCTTCTCTACAAATAAGGACTAAGAATCTACTCGCACACTTGTATCTTAAGGAGCTTGACAAGAACATTGTGCTCTCAAACCTGAGACTTTCCAGAGGTACAATAGGAGGCAGAGCTGTCAGCTACCAGACATCTCTCCTGAGAAACCATCTTCATGTCTTTTGAGCAGACACGTTAACATCCTGTTTTGTTTGAATATATCCTATCATCATTTATCAAACCTTCCTGATGTTGGCTGTTAATGTACAGTACACGATATCCAAACAGTTCTAGTGCAGCACTGCTCCTTGCAAGTGCATTACAAAGTACCTATATCTCTCTCATTTGACATGTGGGACATCTGATCTACAAGAAACGTCAGTTTGAAGCGAAAACCAGGCAGTTTGTAGCAATAAAAACGACACATTATCCTGAACTTAACACATTATTTTTAAAAAAACACGACCGCCTCAAAACGTAACGATGCAAAACTATGCGCTGCACCTCCCTCCAACCCTGCTGCACGGTTCATCTACTCAGAAGCATGTCTCCATTTCATGACAGCTGTTGTGAGAGTGGACCAAAAGGAAACACTGGAAATATGCAAAGACAGTCACAACTTATCTACTAAATTGAAATGTTCCTTGAGTAAAGCCCCCCCCAACCACCCAAACATTTCATTACTCATAAAATTCACTTGGATTTGAATGACAGTAATGTGAATGCAGTTAGGATTCTATGATAAAATCAGTTGTGGCAGAGGCTGACTTTGTTTGCAGCTATTTCGCACATCCGCAGACATCCAAAAAAGGTCCCTGTCAGTAGTCTAGCTATCAGACGAATTTTGCACGTCTGCAGATGTCCTGTAAGGGTTCCAGACAGACATTCAGGTTTAGGTAATGAACCCATACACATCTGCCAGACACAGAAGTGTGTCTGCACTGTTATATATTATACAGACTGGAGCTGGAGGTTTTCTTCATTTTGTATCAGAATTGACGTCAAAATCAGAAGAATTAGAAGAATGAATCCACCGAGGGTAACACTGGTTTGTTACAGCTACTCCAACCAAGAATAGACAAACACATTCAACTAAACTAATGGAGTATAAAGTGTGCACATCGAAGTCAACTATACAATATTGTACATATGTACGTAATGTATGCACACTGAGTTATCCACAATATTGTACAGTGTGTCAAATACATACAGCATATACCATAGCTGTAAAGGCATAGACAAATACTAACTAAATGTATCATAAATGTTTTATAGAACAAGTCCAGGTACAGTTCATTGGGTCAAAGTGACGACAATCCTGGAGAAGAATAGTACAGACCACGGTCGGGTCACATCCAGCACATCATGGAGCAGTCTGGCTTTTATTTTAGACAGCATGTATGACAACACTGTCAGTGAGTCCAGCTCCACCCCCACAACATCACTGGCCTTCCAGATGGGTCTTTGAACAAATCTTACAGTCAGGGTTGGATCAACATTGTCATGAACCATCCTTGCTGCTACAGATCTGCAGTGCCAGGGACCCTCCGGTGATGTGTCTCCCCTTCTTCTCTTGTAATATTGTTGTTATTTCTAGTACTACTTCCAACCTGTGGCCTGACCTCTTGCACTTCACCAAGCAGCATGGTAGCAAGGAGGCTATACGATGCAGACGCCTCTTTCTGCTATTTTCTAATAGGGTAGTTTTATTCTTGAACCATGTTACTTATTTCCTATATTCTGTGTTGTTAATGGTTTGCAGAGACACAAGGGGTCAAAGGTCAGCAGGTGTTGACCTGTAAAGCCCATCAAGTTGCTTTGTGATGCTGGGCTCCATAAATCATACAAATATGAGAGGATTAAGTCACCTGTGTAGCTTGCAAGTATGTGACCATAATTAATATATTTCATCAAATGTATTTTTGAATTATGAAGCGCGACAAACTATATCAACACAAATGAAAGGAAGTACAATGACATGCCTTGATTATCCTCTGAATTGTGTGCAGCTCCCATAACCTATGAACTCAGTATTAGGTTCACACACATACGGCAAGGGGACTTCACTGACAGTTTCCAAGCAGAGGCTGGCTTGACTGCAGTTCCTCCTCAATTTTCATTCCAAAATTCCAATACTTTATTAGTTTTTTAAAATAATGAAGAACAGGCCTTGCATCTTGTGTTTGTTGCTAGCTAACTTTAGTAACATTGGCCCGGCGCAGAGAGCAAATCATCATTGGTGATGTGTTACCAAGCTTTTATAATGAGAACACAAATGTGGCTGCTTGGTCTGAACTTTATTCTTCCTCTTGTTTTATTGTCAAGAACATCCAACTGCAGTATCTCAGATCTCCCCACTCCAAGTTGCACAATTAATTTCACTTAAAACCATGAGAGAAAATGAGTTTCTGAACAAATTTGTGGGAAGAGACATGCTGGTTTACTGTTCACAACATCATTTACAAGGGGATGTTTTGTTATTATATTAATAAACGTTGCGTGGATGCAGGATAACTTCCCCTTGAACAGCAGTCTGAACCATTTTTCAATATGGCCTTGTAGATCTAATATGAGTGAGGATTCGGCTGCTGGATTGATCTCCTGAGATGAAGTGAAAGTTTCATTTCTTACTGCAACAGACTCAGTGGATGTAGAAATGAGACACCCCACCGGAGACTCATTTCAGCTTCTGAATCTATTCACTCTCATTAGAGAAGTGAACATGAGCACAGATTATGACCACTACGTTTGCCCAAAGTAAATACAAGTAAATAGTGGAACCATTTTTCACACAAGCTCCACATCTACTGACCATTCTGGCAACTAAATCGCACAAGAGCTGGCAACATGTCTACTCTCGTGGCGAACCATCACTCTGGAATCATTTCAGCCCTGCACATTGGTTCCACAGACATTTTACACACACTCACACTTCTCACATTTATTCTAGGGCATACAAACTTCAACACAAGTTTGAAATTTACTTTTAAACTAAATGATTCAAGCCCGAAAGGACCGGTCTTAAGGTCATTAACAAAAAACAATATTATCAAAAATGATGGGCTCAAATTTGCTCCAAAAAATATATCAACATTTTATATGTTTATACATTAGAAGTTGGACTGTGTCTTACAGTGGCTCACAGACGACAGACAGACAAAATATTCCTACCCATTTTTCTTGTGTGTGTTAAATTATATTAGAAACATTGTAAATGAATGTGTGTGCATGCATACATAGTTATTACCAAACAGCACAAGTCAGTGCCCCACTTGGGCCGCCCCAGTTCAAAAAATCTGGACACGCCAACTAACAACGGACCTGTAAATGCAATATTCCATGTGGTGCCAAAGTGAGGATGAATTATTGTCAGGAAACCATGAATATGTGCTGTTCGTAGCTAACGATTAAATGGTCATAGAGATTATTTTGTACAGACATTGTGATCTGTATGTAGTGAGAGTAGGCAGCAGTTGGAAGAGAACCTAGAAAGGTGGAGGTTTGCTCTAGAGAGAAGAGGAATGAAGGTCAGTCGTAGCAAGACAGAGTATATGTGCATAAATGAAAGGGAGACCAGTGGAAAAGTGAGGTTACAGGGAGCAGAGGTGGTGAAGGTGCAGGAGTTTAAGTACTTAGGATCAACAGTGCAGAGTAGTGGAGACTGTGGAAGAGAAGTGAAGAATAGGGTGCAGGCAGGGTGGAACAGCTGGAGAAAAGTGTCAGGAGTGATTTGTGATAGAAGAGTTTCAGCTAAGGTGAAGGGAAAGGTTTACAGGACTGTGGTTAGACCAGCTATGATGTATGGTTTAGAGACACTAGCGATAGGCAGAAGACAGGAGGCAGAGCTGGAGGTGGCAGAGTTAAAGATGCTGAGATTCTCTTTAGGAGTGACCAGGATGGACAGGATTAGGAATGAGGTCATCAGAGGGACAACACAGACAGGAAGGTTAGGAGAAAAAGCTAGAGAGGCTAGATTGAAATGGTCTGGACATGTGCAGAGGAGGGACAGTGGACACATTGGTAGGAGAATGTTAGAGATGGAGTTGGAGGTAGGAGACAGAGAGGAAGACCAAAGAGGAGGTTTATAGATGCAGTGAGGGAGGACATGGAGGTAGTTGGAGTCAGAGTAGAGGATACAGAGAACAGGGAAAGATGGAAATCGATGATTCGCTGTGGCAACCCCTGAAGAGGGACAGAGCCAAAAGGAGAAGAAGAAGAAGAAGAAGAAGAGATTATTTTGTACAAACACAAGCGGGTGAGTAACTGACCAGCGTTGCAACCAAAGAGCCCATCGGAGCGGCCTACTCATCTCATCATTGTTTGATAGCGATGCTTTCAGATTTTAAAACCCTCCTGCCCACTTACCCAGCAGTAATTAAAATCTCTGAACATACCTTGATTTTTGTGAGTGAAGTGTTGTTTTTGCGTTGTCAGTTGAAACCATGAACAGTTGTGTCACAATGGTTTTAATGAATCAGCTGATCGAGCACAGACGTATCCTGGTGTACCGTAATCTTATCGGCCCAGAGCTCATCCTGTGCAGCTAACTTGGCCGCTGCAGAGCTGTCGAGGACAAACCAAGCCTCTTGAGGAGCTAATCTCTCAGGAATCTGGGATTATGGGCCGCACTAATAATGAATCCCCTACACACACAAGCTGAGCCAACAGCTTAGTGGGGTTTAAAATGTTCTCTTCTTAGCCTCCGTCTTACAGCCAAACACTGCTGCGCAGGTACAGACACCACTGCTCACTTGGATAAAGTTCAAAATATCTGCGGGAAGATAGAGGTGGTGTGAGAGGGTGACGATTGGATTTCTTCTTTTTCGGGATGTTTTGATAGTACAGCGAATCGCATTCACCACAGACAACCGACAGACAACTCCTCTTTGTCTTGCTCAGGAGGCCAGTTGAACATAGCCTCCAGGTGAATACTGTCACTCTTTACTGAGGCTCCAAAAACTTCACCTTGGCTTGTTTCTTCTTGATCTAGACTATAGGTGGCACTATTGCTCCAGAGTGTTGAGCAGTGAGAAGCGTGTGATGATGGTGAGCCAACCTTTGTTCACTTCAAAGAAGTTCTTACATGACCTTTGCAAGTGCAGCTATATGAACAGGGAGCTTAGACACATGGAAATCACTGCTGCTTTTCCGCTTCAACAGTTTTTATTCAGCTATTCAGTCCTTCTCCTGTGAAAAATAAGTCAGTTGATGCCCAAACATCCCTCAGCATTCACTGGTTACCCTAGATTGGTGAGGCAAATCCAACGCAGGAACATTCAACTGCTGACCAAGGCCAGAGTGAATTAAAAACTTGAGAAAATTGTTTTCCACAATGTGCGCTTTGAACAGTTGACCTCTCTCAATTTAAAGGCTGTCCAACATCCACCATAAACTCAACACTCAAGTTTTCCGCCAGTCGAAGAGTGAAAGTATGAGACAATTGCTATGACTTGATCAACAAAAAAAAGAAATGGATGTAACAGCTGACCCAGCATGGGTGAGTGGCAATTAAAAATGATCATTTGGATCAAGTCAGTCAACGATTTCAGAACAGAATGAACTAAGTTGCTCCAATAGAACACAGCTGCCTGCCACCGCACTCACTCTTTCGTTTTGCCTGTCATAAAGGTTACCAGAGTCATGAATCTAATTTTTGTTCTCTCCAACTTGTAGCGTTTTAATTATTGGCAGCATCCTTCGAGGCTCTGAGGTGTTTTTTTTCAGTGCGCTGAAGTTGGTTCAGCAGCTGTCTGGGATAATTGAAAGGCAGGATTATGCAGCTGGAATCGGTCGAAAGAAGAGACCCTTGTTTATCGAAACAGCAAGTGTCTCGTGTTTGCTCGTCACCTTCCGCTGGCTCCTGCTAAGGGTTTATACTAGAGCTGATCCCAGCAGTCAGTGGACTACACCCGGGACAAAGGCACAAGTGTCATTTTTAAATAAACGGTTAATGCAAAATGACACAGCCTCTATCTTGGCACCAAGCAGTAGTCGGAAATTTTCCACTGAAACCTACTTTTATTAAGACATTTTGATCAATTTCACAAAACGCTTTATGTGGATGATCATTTACAGAAGGAACAACAGACAGTATAAATAGCATGTACAGCTGATGGTGTGACTAGTGGTATCAGGTCAACATACAAACGGTATTCAACTACCTGTCATTTACTGTGTGAAATTCCAGATGGGCGTGGAAATCTGCACTTGAAGGAAAGTCTTCAACTGTCCATTTCATTAAATTACAAAATCAAACGTGAAGGGAAAAGAAGAACAGAAATCAGATTAGGATCCAGCTGCCGGTCACGATGGAAGGTTATCTGAGCCGCTGCGTGGCTCCATCGAGAGAAGAGGGGAAAGGACATGGTGATCTGCATGGACTCCAGCATCTCTTCCACGGCCTTCACGGAGCATTTGTTCTCCTTGGACCCACGGCCAGCCAACTGCACGACAGAGGTGGAGGGACAGAGAAGCGGAGGACATCAGATCAGTTTGTGTTGGACTTCAAGTCTCACTTGTGGCTGTGATAAACGCCGTCACCCATACCACTCAGACGGAATGGAAACATCACTGCCCCAGTTGGAATGGAGAGATAAAATGTAAACTTTAAACTGTTGCAAGAGTGCTATTTTGGTTCTGTATGTGAGCTCCAAGACAGGATGCCCACATGATTAGTCTTCTTCCATGGCCTCTGGAACGGGACTACATAATACTCCACTCTAATTTCCACACTGTGTCCACAGGCTTTCACAGGAAGTGCAGATTCAAATTCACAAACACATACAAGATAATTCATGCATGCATTTACTGTACATGCACACACTTGTTCTGCCCCATTGAACAGACAAGGGCATCCCCTCGACAAATATCAAAGACAACTTCCTGAACTGTGTGCAGGGGACCACCGATACACCACAGGGTCAGTCCAATTAACCCAACCTCAGCCAGAGTTATGGATGGACAGAAGTCTTTTGGTGCCCATTTACCGGTTTACTTGATGACAAAAAGGAGAAAGAGTCTCTGCGGTAACAATCAATCAGAGGCTTTGTCATAGAAACAAAACGGATGTTATAATGGATGCTTCACCACCAACTCTGAACAATATGGTGAACATGAAACTTTCTGCTTGGCATCATGTGTAACAATGGTAAGGTAAAGGTAAAATGTTAGTTTTATGTGGACATCAGCAAATAAGCACAAAGACAAAACAGAGCTGAGGCAGATGGAAACGTCTGCTATAGTTGTGTTGATTTAATCACAGTATTAAATGAGCAAGTAACTGCACACTTGGGTTGCAGTGGTAGACTGCGGGAGGAAAATTGACGGTTATACTGTGTAAAATTTGCTTTTCTATTGTATCAACTTCTACTATGACAGGATTATTTAAAAGAATAATGACTTTTTCACCATTTATCATGTGGGGGGAGGAATTTATGAAGCTCTGTTGCCTCAAAAATAAAGAGGAGAGGGAGAAGCCGCCACCACTTTATGTAAATCGGATTTTTGTGACTTGTTTCAGTGCAAACTTGAAGAACGAGATGACAGGTATCCCTGACTGCAACTGAGAAACCTGTTAATGCACCATAGTTAAACAAAGAGCAGGGCGAAGGCAACAACACTGCAGGGCCTTTCTATCAAACCATGAAAACACTATTAGGCAGTCAAACACATGCAGGGATCCTGTTACAACCGCATGGCAGAGCTGCTGTGGACCAGAGAGCACAGGGTGCATGTCCTCTAAGGTGAGAGATGAGCTTGGCTGGACTATGGCGATCTTGGAAGTCTACCAAAACCACATACAGCCTATCGACACTTTATCTTTTTGCGGAATAAAAACTGCAAAAGGATTCTGAGGGTGATCATAACTTCAACTTTTTTTTTTTTTTTTTTGCTTCGCATTCCAATTAATTACTAAGACTGTGGCTTCAGGAAACAGGAGCTGTTAAGTGTGGCCGACACACCACTGCAAAATCTTTTTCCCTTCTGTTTTGCCAGATTCCGACTTAGACAGGGACGTTGACTAAGGTGCACAATCGCTTACATCATCTTCAAGTGTGACTCATTTGTCCTGATTTAGTGTGTCTGTGCGTGCGTGTGTGCTTGGTGTGGCAGCGATAATGATCAGTGCATTTCATTGCCTTGCTGCCTAATGTGCCATTACCCCGGGCCCGGTAGTCAATTATCTCCTCAGCCTGAGGTGAGACCACCACATTAACTCCTGCCCTGTTCAGCCGGAGCTCATCGGACAGATCCACGTCTATTCAGAGCATCTGATGATAAGAGTCATGACGCAGCAGGAGCTTGTGATCCGTGACCGAGGAGTCAACTCAGTGAATCTGTGGCAAGAGGGCAGGCCATGTAGGACTACTTTCAAGTCAAACACACATCTGAAGGTCTTTTAAATGTCTACTACTGATGACTTTTGTTTTTAAGTCAGTCATGACCTCTTGCTGACGTCTGCACTTACCTGTCCACCTTTTTCTCACACTAAGGTATGACAATCACCAGGTGCAGGGGAGTAATAAAGGTGGACGACTGACACGAGCAACGCTTTAAAGACGCTATATATCAGCCAGCCCACAGCAGTTTGCAGCTGTCTGACAGAGCCCCGCCACTGCTTGCCCCCAGTTAAAGAGCTCTGAAGTCATTTAACTAGAGGTGAGGAGGAAAAAAAATAAATGAGGCAACCTTATACCTTGTCATTTAATTTGTCTCACACAGCAACAAGAAAAGAAACTGAAGCAAACTTGTGTGGTGCCAGATTTGAAAACACACCGCTGCACACACACAGAGTTCCCAGGATCACCAGGCAACTTAAACACAATACAAGAGGCGGGACACCACTCAGATCATGTGGCCTGAGGACAGAGGCGTGACTGGCTGAGGTGTCTCATTATCGTCACCAGAGGGTCAAAAGCATGTATCGGCTTTAAGAGGGGCTTGCACATTTCAGCTGAAGACATTTTCCTCCTGGCCTGGCTCAGTCAATGTTTACTGAGATGCACTTGGTCACGACACTAACACTGTTTTATCAGCCTCCATTATCCATTCCAAACAGTAAAAATACAAACAATCGCTCGACATCGCTTTTTTCTTTACTGATGTATAACAACATGTTTAGGACAAATGTAACTCACGTTGTTACTTATTTGATTCCAAAGATGCAAACATAGATGCTGTGTGTTCTCTGTCTGTGGATAGAAGAACTCTCCTCCTCCCTTGACCACACACAATGGTTTATTAATGAGAACATGCGGGGTCCTAACATGTAAGGGTTAATCAACAGGTGGGTGTGCATTAATAGTTTTAAGGCACGGCGCCGGGGCAAACAACCACTTGACGCGAAGCAGATGGTGGTTCAAAATGTTTAACGCACACACTATCCGCTGATTAACCCGCTTACACCAAAGTTCGAACCCACGTCGCATCTTAAAACCATTCAACACATGCCTGCACAGTATCCCACTCGTCCAAATTCTTGTCCTCTCCAACCAAGTTGATAGACATGTTAAAATCGTCAATTTTGCTTTTTTTTGTGAAAAGTTCAGTTGTTTTTAACACTGTTGCTGAAAGCTGCAGTTGCTGTTATCACTGACAGCCGTGCAGCTGTTTAATGTTGCCTATGTAACAGGTTGCGCCGCAGATGGATATTACAAATGTTAAATATTCAACAACGTGTGCATTCAACTTTTTTAACACACACAAGAGTATTCACAATGAACACGGTATCCTGATAGTAATATACAGCTAACACCTAATAACAATCGATTATTTAATCATTCACAAGGCCTTGGAACAGAAAAGAGAAGAATACTGAGATTTTGGCAGGAATTGTTTTTTTGTTGCATTCCATTTGAGCCGTCATGTCAACTGTCTCTGAGCATTTGCTTATCAACGAGTCAACATCAGCCTTCTCAGATGGCTCAGATATCAGATGGACAGCTCGTCCCCCTGCTTGGATCAAAGACTGAAAGATGGGCGATCATCACCAGTTCCTCTTTCTACGTGCCTCTGCATATTTATCGATAGCCTTCACAAATCAAGTCACACCACTTTGATCACACGGAGGAAAACATGACATTACCGGCATTAACATTTTTTGGTTTTTCAACAGAACTAATTCATTTGAATATCTCCCCCAGGGACACATTTGAATCCAATTAAGTCAATGGAGGACAAGTATGGTGAGAAAAGGTCAACAGACACTGGTGAGGAATGAACGCTTCATGTAATTTTAACTGTCAAAACGTTAAGGAGCGTGGCATATTTCAATCATAAAACTGATGTGACAATGACTTAAACAACTGAAGTGATGCCATCCGAGCAATGCTCTTTGCTTTGCACATTATGTGCAGATACTAATATGTAGGTAGACATACATGCAAGCATACATAAACTTCAGCATTGCCCACTTTCTTATGTTTTAAATTGGTTCATTTGTCAGATTAGATCTGAGTCAAACTTATTTGCCATAACATGTAGAATTATTACTGTTAAATGCAGAGCTGATAAGGCTGATAAGAGACTACTGCAACAATAAAATGTGAAGAGAAGGCTTGGTATTGTTCTAAGATACTGACGATACTGTCTTCTCTATCGTCTAGTGAGGCCGTTTTACTGGGAGAATCCGCTTCTGGCTCAGAGTTGCTCATCTGTAAGGTCAGAGTGTGGGAGAAAGTCTTAACAGACTTTGTGGCCTTATGTCAACACATTAACAGTATATGTACCCAGACACGTGTTGTTGTTAAGTTGATTCACAGGCATCCACTGCGAGTGCAGAGCATCCAGGGTTCATCTGTGGTGGTGAATACTGCACATACTATGCAAATAAGGGGGAATTCTACATGTTGGTTATTGTTTGCAAATGCCTGATAAAGGCTATGAAAATATCAGACAAACCTGTGGTTGTGTGAAAGTTAACAAGGGGGAACAAGTACTGCAAAGATGCAAAGAGCTTTCGGCAACCACGAAAAAGAATCCAATCCATCAGACATATAGACATATCATATCATACATTTAAGTCACATAGTTACCTTATAAGCTCTATTAATTTGAGTGGCAGCCCAAGCAGCATACTTCATATTGTCCTTCTTCACCTTGGCACTAACCTTTGGGGCTGGCAGCAATGTGACTTGCAGACTAGAGGAAAAGGGAAAGGAGAGAACAGGGAAAAGGTTGTTCTTGTATTAAAACTTGGTGAAACAGCAATAAAAGCATAATTGAGATGAATGTGCAACCACTCTCACCATCCACCATTCCACTAGTCACTGTGGCTGAATGAAGAGAAAAAACAGACCTTGGCCTGATGACACAGGAGAAGCCGTTTATGGGGAGGAAAAAGTGAGTGTTTTAATGCTTCATACGTAAATTGTCACTTAACAGGGCCTAATTTCTCCAACACCATCGATTGCCCATGATGAAAGGACCTTGTATGTCTTTAAAAAAATGCTCAGCAGTGAGTGAGGCTTCATGTGAATCAGTCTCGGCCTGCCCTGACAGCTCCCTCCGAACCACAAATCCCATGTCTTTCCCATGTTCCCAGCCATCATCTCCACACAGCAAACCCCAGAGGGCTAACCCTGCCTCCAGTTCAAAGCATCACCACCAGCACGCTGAAATTTTAACTACACACCAATCAACCTGCTCCTGTTTTTTTCTGTAAAATGGTTTGGCTTCTGTATTTTTAGTAAGCAAACCTCAATTTAGATCCTGTCAACCCAGACAGACTATTCCGGAATAAATGAATAACAATGTGCACTATTATAGACGGGAATCCCCACACGAGTGTTGTGAAAAACGAACCCACAGGCCAACTGTGGTCAGCGCTGCCAGGTCTTCTGTGAAACTGTCTCAGCTGGTGAGAGATGGTGAACGTTTCCTGCCTCTTCGCTGAACTTCTTGCACCTGTCAAGATCTGGACAACAGTGACGAGCTGACACTCTGCACCCTTGCGGACGGATCTGTCCCTGATAAAGAGGAAACTCCCACCTGACTCACAGGTCATGGGATATTTCAGGTGGGCGTTAAGAACAAGTCAGGAAATCCTACAGGGTCTGCTCCGTCTCCACACAAACTTGAAGTTTACCAGAGGAGAATGTTGTTTGTGATGGTGCCCCTGTTCCTCCTGTACTCACTGCCTACAGCTGTCTCAGGGGGTATCAGCCCTCTGCTGCCTGAAGGTGTTTGGACTGTCTGAAGAATCCCAGTGCAGCACCAAAGAAACACAGGGTCTTTCTGTGTTAGACCTGCTTCCCCCTTCGTATTTCATTCCACGCACTGCTTAGTTTGTGTTCATATGTCAGGTCTTACTTACATAAGATGCATTGGTGCTAGCGGACAACATCCTGTTTAAACAATGATGTAGATGAAACGTCTCGTTTCAGCCAAGAGTACAATCAAACTGGGTCCTTGAATAATTTGCCTTTAAGAAAATGCTAGTTGTTCTCCAATTCTCCCTCTCTCTCACACTTCTTGTCTCACTGCGTGACTACTTTATTTATTCAAGTCATAAACATAAAAAAGGTCTCACCAAAGGGGTATTATTACTTAAATAAAGAGCTCCAATGGGGAAGATTTTCCGATGCTGGAGTTCACCAACTGAGTCAGCAGCGAGCTGACCTGTCTGAGAGCCCCTTCTTCACCTCCCCCTATAAAACACACTTCTGCACACACAGACTACAGTCTTATTTGACACACTCAGTGGCCAGCCACAACCTTGACAAACCACACAGTTACAAAAAAGTTCCTAGTGTTTTTGTTTTTTCCTTGTTGTTTTTTTGTCTTCTCTTTTCTCCCTCTGTTCACTGCTCTTTTCATGCAAAGTGGTACTCACCATGTACAGGCCAAACAATGCCCTCATGTTTCGGTTGTTCAGCCTCAGCGCCTGGGCAAAATACTTTCTAGCCAGCTCCAGGTTCTCCAGCCCCCCCTGAGTGTACTTCACCTGTGTGAGAAGGGAGTTGAACGCAGCCATTGAGCTTTGCTAGAGCAATGACAGTATGATGTCTGAACCAGGCAAACACACCAAGCCTGTGTAAACATTTCTCCTTTCCTGAGCCCATATTCCCGATAACATTGTGTCCCCTAGTGTCAGAGAGAGGCACCATTCACAACATTCATTCCACAGTTTGCCTCCATGCTGATGATGGACAGCCAGGCGTGTACCTACCTCAGCGTACTGCTCACAGTATAAGTGATTGTGAGGATTTGGTCATCATCAGCTCCTCTAGACAAAACGCAGCTTTTCCATAGCTGTGGATACACAAGGAAAACAGTGAGCTAACTGATACAGCTGTGTCATTATTTACCCTACCAAACTGTGAAGAACAACATCTATGCCCAATAAATTCCGGTAAAAGTTGGAACTGAGCAGATACGGTTCACTTCACATGCAATGGACTTATAGCCAATGTTGCAGAAATCCACCACATGCGGTTTATTTGCAGGCTTACAGCAAAGGCTTCTTGGTCCAGACAGTTGGCAAAGGTAAACGCTTGTCTAATGTGGCGATTCTCCCTCTTTAGGGGACACACAGGATCAATCTTGTCCATCTGTGTTTTTGCAGCCTTTAATGTGGAGTTAAGTACCTTTCTGAGGTCAGCACTACAGTATGAGCTGGCACACTGTGCCTATACTCAGATGAGATCACTTCTCTGCAGCAGACTGCTGAGCTGTTGACCTCACACTAATCTGCTGCAACTCCACTTCTAATACACGGTTTCCTCTTCACAGGAGCAGGCCAAGACAAGCTAAGATAGACTATCGCATTGAACCCAAAGCGATAAAACAAACGTGTATACCAAACAAAATGTACAGAGACAAATGTAGAAAGCTCGTTGTTACGCTTGTTTGCCAATTGTGCATTTCTCAGAGTAATTGCAGAATGCAAAAAAACAAACAAAAAAAGAGCCCAGCTTGTGTCACCAGCCCATTACACTGTGATAAATAGGTAGTAATTTCATTGCTCCGAAGAAAGACCAGAAATGCTCGATGCGCTTTTTGTGGGGGCTCCACAATTCATATGTTGCCTGCCACAACATGAAGTCTATTTAAAGTCTGCTATGGCAACTAGTTGAAAGTTTAACAGCGTAGGAAGGAAAGGAAGGTGGGGACAGAGAGAGAAAGAAATAAACAGGGGGAAGGGGGTTGCATAGAGAGGGAGATCAGAGGGCTCGGAAGGTTGGGGGCTGCTTACAATTACCACTTCCTCTCCGTAAAGACTTTCAGATGTGCTTGTGCATTGGCCCTGGCCTGCATCAGAGCCTGTTCCATTAGCCATCAACAGAAATCTTGTACCAGGGCCAGACCTTTACCTCTTCTTCTCTCCCTCTAAGCCATCTAACCCCACCATCACCAAGCGACTCTGCATGGCTGTCACTAAGCTCTCTCAATACCACAGCTCGTGAGCAAGGCTGTAGTCACCATTACGAACGAGACTGTACGAATCAATGTTTGTTTCTTTTGGAGGTTAGTAAAACCATAAGCAGCACTTTCTCCCATTTCAAGACCACATTCTGACTGAATATAAGACAAAAAATTGATACGGACTGTGCAAAGTATGTTTGAAAAAAATATACTACTATTTATCCTGTAATTTTGGATGGCCAGTCCAATTTTGTTAAACAGTCCCATAATGCAGTCTCCGTGCAATACTTTGAAAATACACAAGCTCACCTCCTGTGTAAACACAGCTGAGTATATTAATTACGTTTCTAATGTGTTAACACCGATGCCTGCTGCAGCCCAGATAATGGCAAAGCAGAGACATAGTGCTTTGTATATTTTTAAGTCCCTGGGTGCTGCGGGAGCAAGGTTTATTTCTCTTCCTCACTTCTCCATCAGCCCGTGTTTTCTCTAGCTGGGGGGAAAGTAAAGTGCCACCACCTTCTCCTGGGAATTTCACAGCAAGTGCTCTCTCTCCTCTCTCTCTCTCTCTACCTCCTGCTCTATCCGTCTGGAAAAGAGTGGCGATAATGCTGGACAATCCGGAAGAGGAGGAGGAGGGGAAACAGGGAGTTTGTAACCCACAATATAAAGAAAACGAAGAAAAGAAATTGACACGCCTTAAGATAAGAAGCTATGGGAGTGAATAGTGTGATATTAGAAGTGTTGGGATAAGCCTGGAGATAATCCGCTGACCCCTGGATTTCCTCTGGCTACTACAGCAATAAAGCCTTATGGACAAAAGCATGAACTATCCAATAAGTAGTCTTCTCACCGTGCTACACATTCCTGCTTCCACCAGCCACATAACGGAGCAACCAAGCAACCATAGAGTAAGTGTGAGACTCCCCTCCCCCCAAACACACATGTGAAACCACACATCAAAACACGCTTAAAAAGGTGACACAGCAAAATTATCCTTTTCTTACAATACTCTGTTCTGTGAGACCCCTCTCCCTGGCAACTGAGATATCAGTGGGGGGCCAGGGAGTCTTTCTGCTCACATATGTGAGGGGGGTCTTAAGACAAAAATCCTATTAAACTACTCTTATGCGGCAAACACGGACAAGGCTCCATTCAAACCCCTGACTGAGTTAGGAATCTCACTGCCTTCCATTGTGACCATCCAACAACATCCTGCAGATCAAGCCATCAGTCTGGGAAACTCCTAACTGAGACATACGCCGAAGAAGATGGTTGTCTTGATAACTAGTCTAATTCTTTTTTTTTTTAAAGGATGTCTCATTAAGGGTAGAATTCAAACTAAAATGACAGATTATCAGATTATAAATTACAAATACCAGAGTTTACAAAATGCATCAGTCAAAGCAGTTTTGCCATTTTGATGTGATCAGAAACTTATCAGAAAAACAAACAGACCGTCATGTGTTGACTTTTTTGAATTTGGACCAAGCCCCATCAGTTTATTTGGAGGGAACGTGATTTATGACCTATGACACAACCAGCCACCAGGGAGCGGTCAAAACCTTTTGGTTTCATTAATAGAGCGCTTACTGGTGTATTATGAGTACATGGTGGTGATGGGAGAACTTGGCCAAATCATATATCGTTGGTGTTACCAAAACAAAAGATAAAGACGATTTTAAAAAAAACAAACGTAAACTGCTTACTCATGTTCATTGATGTAGAGCTCTGACAACTCATGCCATGCTTCTTGATCCCCAACAAATCTGTGAAGAAAAAATAATTAACAAGTCTTTACCAACTCAGTACTGTCCAGCAAATCTGAACACTCAAATGAAAAGGGGTTAGTATGACACATGTATTCCCTGCTCTACTGAAAGCAAACTCAGTTTAATTGAAATAAAAGGGGTGTGTGTGTGTTAGCGGGGGGGGCACCCCCTCTGTTAGAAACACTCACTGCTCCAAATACTCATTTAGCTCCCGGATGGCTTCAGCATTCTTCCCCTGGGCCTTCAGTATGGAAATCTTGCGTTTCCTTGCTGCCTGAAGAGTAGAGAGTCGACAGGATTAAATGCTAGCTGTTTGTCTGAAGAAGGCAAGAACACGAGACACTGAAAGTGATATGTTTAAGTGTACATCTGTGATTCACTTTGCAAGGGAATTATTTCTATAACATTCATCAGCATTTTGGTGCATTACAACAGCCATCAAGGCAAAGGACAAAAAAGCAGCAAATGCATAAATATAAGCCAATTGAGACATTAGAGGACACAGATAATGGTGATGTCCAACAGGAGATGGACACCATATTATGAGTCAGTGTTTGGGAGGTAAAATGAGCTCACTGGCTGAGATAAAGTGGTGACTCATCTCCTGAACATGTGGGGGAAAAATGGTATGCTGCCTCAAACCTCAATGCCTGTCGTCCTAGTGTCACGACACGTAGCTACAGCTGCACTAGCCCAGCTTACATCAGCTGATGATGCTGCTGCTGAAGTGACCTTAAGGTGGATTAGATTCTCATCAATCTAAATTACAAAGTATAACTCCTGCTGTTCAGACTTTTCCAAAATGTTTTACTCCCTCTAAGCGCGCCCCCCTCCACTTTGTAGTGAGTGAAAAGTTTAACAAGAAGCTGCTGCTCCATTAGAAGTGCAATGCCCTGCCACAGCTAATTTTATTTATGGACTGGCACTTGATTAAGTGGGGCTTCCTCTACAGCGCATATAGTCATTGAGGGCTCTGTGTGAGTCACGACCAGAATGTAGTAAATTCGGGGCTCCTGTGACACTGCCGTCGCAAGAAAGCCACTTATCCATCAAGCTGGGAAAGGGACCAGCAGAGGGAGTGCATCCTCAACTGCTCATAAAACATAAAACAGCCAAATAAAATGCGTTCTATCAGCAAAGAAAGCATTCAGGTGAGAGCATGCCCACAAAGAAAGATTCTAGCGTCAATAACATACTTCACCCCTGCCCCCAAAACAGCCCATAAACATCTACAAAAAACGGGGTAGTATCATGGTGGTCTGAAAGCAATTAGAAAGGAAATAGATTGTGTTATAAGCCATCAAACAACAGAGTGCAGTGAAAGGTCAAGTCTTTTATTTTCTCTTCTCTCTAACTATAAACCAAAGATAACACAAAGTACATTTCACTAGAAATCGATGCTTTGTGAGAATCTGGAACTTCAACCCACTTCACACTCAACAGTCAACTTGTGAGTTATTTTTTTTCCCATTCAATCACAAAAATAAAGCTGATTTTTAACCTGTTGCGTTCCTTCCAATTCCAAACAGCACTTTATTACTTTATTATGAGATACAATTCCTAACCCCTCCTCTTCCACATCCATTCTTTAAATAATGATCTGGTTCTTTCTTCTGAGGACTCTGAGGAGACCACAGATATGGACGGGATGATTTACCTGTCACTACAACAACTAGTGGGCGCTATCTATTTTGCATATCATTCAGACGTTTTACCAGCTTTATGTGATAAGTTGCTGTGTCATATCTTTTCTACAATGTAGCAACTGTTTAAGGAAACAACCAAAAATCACAACTTTGTGATTGTTTTAAAACCCCAATACGTATAAAAATATCAGTGTTTTTTTAAATTTAAATCACAAAACTACAAAATATGACATTATATACGCTTCCAGTCAAATGCTTGGACACACTTTGTCATTCAACTGAATGTTACTCAACATTCCATCTCAACACAATCATTGAGAATACTTACTGTAACATAAATAATAGACGTGTATATCCCTGCATTTACATTTTGTGACTTTTACAAATGTCAAAAACAAAAGGTAGAAAAATTATCTTTACGTAAGCAGACAAGAATTTTGCCTGATCATTGCTGTAGGCATTGGAACATAGCGAGCAATGGAACGGCTAAGCGTTTGAAACATTTTTTGGACACCACCATGGCAAAAAAAACCTTGAGCAATTTTTGTTGATTCAACAATTTTGGTTAATGGGTACCACATCTATTCCACAGCCTGTAATTACAACAGCTCAGTTTCCAGTCTCTTCTTCGCATGCTGGTACGTCTCACAAGTCTTCCTTGTGGTCCCCAATTTTCCGCCATTTTTCAAGCCCATCTCCTCCCTGACTCTGAAGAACATGTTCAAGAACATGAAGTCGATGGCCCTCATACTCAAAACAGGTGCCTAGATGACGGACTCTTATCACTGTACCTCCTCCACAATTGTGAAAAAGGTTGAACATCCGGGAAAATGTTGGTTGGTTTTGTTCCATTCCGGGCCCCTGGTGTGACTGACGGCCTGATGAGGAAACCAACCATGCCCTTTGCATAAGGGTTAAATCCTCACAAGATTTTTGCCACATTGGGGAGGACGCCCTGGGATTCACTGATACTTCCATTGTCAGAACAGACCTTAAGGTCACACAATTTGTCGCAAATTATTTCAACAAAAAAAATAAACACATTGTGATTTAAAATAACAGTTTAAAAAAGTAACATGAATTGCGGCTTTGTGGCTTCAATCTGGTCAGAGAGCAAATAAATAGGACATTTTTTTTCCCCCAGAATATTTTCTACAACCATCTGTAATGTTGATTTCTCCTCAGGCATGGCATGGAGCAAACCTACATTATAATTAGGAACAGAAGAATATCACAAAAATACATTCGCGAGACATTGCTGTTTTGTTTCACAGATGGGTATGCCAAGAAATTAAGACATTTTAATGTCACCTGGCAATCTTAGCCGGTTCTTATTAATAAATCTAAATCAAATCATACTCCACCTTTTTCAGCTTATATGTTGGAAGCAAAAGAATTTTACAAATCATTCACTTTTTAGTGCCTTCAATTTTCAGCCCGTCCACTTCCTTACAAAGAAAAAAAAATAAAATAAAATATCCAAGGTGGTCTTTTAAAATGAAATACACACACTTGCCAATGTATGACATCATAATCCTCAGGAAGGGAAGTTTTATTACAGGTCTGTTCTATTATATTGCATGAATTCTATCTCTGTATACCTGCTAAACTCTCACGGGAATGTATCCCTGTAAGATACATTCACATTCAGTTATTAAAAATGAATACTTGCTGTAAAGACTAGCCCGCCAATCTGACGTAAAACGCCCAACAGCGTCAAAAGCATATTAACCTCAATGATCGTCCAGACAAACGGGAGATAGGGGTGAGGCAGGACATGGTGGCTGTGGCTACCCACAAGAAAAGATAAAGATGAAGAGGTTACTCCTCCATACCACAGTGAGAAGGAGCAGAGAAGAGTGTCTTAGAGCAGGCTAGCTGCACTTTCTTGGTTTAAGAAGAAGAAGAAAGTGCATCTTAAACGATCCCAATGTTAGCATGAGTAAGAGACAACAGGAAGGTTGTACATCTTTTGAAAAAGAGAGAATATGAGCTTGACTTATAAATAGTGCTGCATAAATACTGTTTATAAAAGACATTTTAGTACATTGAGAAGCAAGAACAGAATAAGGATATTTAGGACAGTAGACTCTGCAACTCTAGTAAATACACTTCAGTGAAGCTGAGACAAGTTGTCTGACAGGTCCAGTAAATCACCAGCTTAAAAGCACACAGCTTCATTTACACTTGACTTGCACCAAACATGTCTCCACCAAGACCATGAATCAACCCCACCCCACCAAGACCCCTCCCTCAGCACATTAAAGTTGTGTGGCTGAAAAGCTGATCAGCACTCTGGTTAAGGTCAAAGAGGCAAAGTGTCCAACTTAGTCCAACTTAACAAACTCTGTACTGACATGCCTCTGCAGATTTAAAAACTCCCAAAAACTCAGACACAACAAAGTAATGCAAAGTAGACAATGAAGCAGAGTGACTCAACTTCCCTTCCTTACCGTATTTGTGGGGTCATCTTGGAGAATGGCATCATAGTGCTTGTGGGCTTCATCATACCTTCACAGAGATGAGATAAATGTTTTTAAGGCAGCTTTCTCAATACAACATCACAGGACCCTATGATTGTTGGGAGAGCATACGAACAACCAAAGTGATTGTTAAGACCAGATAAAATGAAAGTTAATTTGGGTTACTGGTCAAACATTGCTGTGAGAGTCATGTATCACCTGATGCATGAACATCATTACAAACAAATTAAAAGGACTTTAAAGACTTATCCTACGATTCTGTACAAGTGTTGACATTATTAGCTTGAATGCTGATGAAGTTGTCACTCACTTACAAAACACAAAACTCTTATACATATGAAACTGATAAGGAATATCCAACAGAGGCTTCCCCTTAAACTCAATCTGAACCACATGATTGGGTATAAAGAGAAGTTCATGAGCTGTAAAAATCAAATCATACAAAATCTGGGAAAGGGAGATATGCACTTCCATTTTCATGTCAAATCA
>NW_027614406.1:0-26776 GCF_965212315.1 Lampetra planeri | reverse complement strand
CCCTATGGTAATCCCATTAACTGTTACCGTAGTGGCAGCAACTTGTCTGTGAAGTACAACTTGTCAACTTTCAGGAACCTTCTCCTAGCTCCTTTTTCAGGTAGATTAACTAAGTGACACTTCTCAGCTTTGAGGAACCGTTTGACCTTTTCTGATGCAAATATGCGCAAATAGTCACGTAACTACTGTACTCCATCCATACCGTCAGTGTCAAAGGGTTAATAAGGAGGCTGGATGTGAGCGCTGTGGATGATTTAGTCTCTGTAGCACACAATGTGACGCTGGTTTGTATTTTTTTGTGGAAAAATCGCTAACAGACAAAACAGAATCTTTATTTAACCTGAACTAAACAAATCATCTGTGTTTGACCTTTGATTTCTTTACCTTCAGCTGATCTGAAATGAAAATCAGAACCGTCAGTCCTCGTGTACACTGATGGATGTTTGTTTGGCCAACAATTAGCAACTTGAACAACTTTAAAAGGAACCGACATATGTGTCACTTACAGCTTTAAATTCCAGTCACACACACACACACACACATTCATTTGTGTCCCCTGTAATTCCAGTCACGTACTGTGTGTGTGTGTGTGTGTGTGGTGTGTGTGTGTGTGTGTGTGTGTGTGTGTGTGTGGTGTGTGTGTGTGTGTGTCAACATCGGTGCAAATATCGGTTCAAATATCTTGCACGGATTTGCGGCAGTGTGTCCTCTGTCTCTCCGCCCTCCATCATTCATTATTACGTTCAGACCTCGTTCACGCCATCTTCTGTGTCCTTGAGGCGGAGGAGGAGGATGAAATAAGACAAGTGAAAACAGTTTAAATTTGTTGTTGCTTCCCGGACGTCAAAGTGAATCGTCTGTGGACGTGTCCAGTGAGGTGCGCCTTTCTGTTTCATTCCTTTTCCTGTGTATCATTAGCTGTTGTAGCTGACGGAGACACAAAAGGCTGCTTTGCTTTTTTTATGTAATTAAATGTAAAAAAGTCTGTGTGACATTTTCACAGACATGTGTGACTGACTGTTTTACGAGAGGTCTCAAACTTTCCTGGGTGGTCTACATTCAGTTCCCACATTGCTGCGTCATGTGTGACTTGTGTGTATAAATCTGTGTGTGTGTGTGTGTGTCATCCCATCGAGCCCGTTGGAGGATTATTCATGTGCAATGATTCACCCTGTGAACATTGCATTGATGGTGAAACAGGCCTCTGTTTTCCCGTCACCTGAGGGCATTTCTTTCCTCCAACCCTCTCACATGTTCATTCTCCTGCACTGAAGGTACTCCACCGATAATTGCCTCAACTAGATCACAAATCACCCATCTCACCTTGTGAAGTATGCACCGGCCCCGACCCCCTTCTCCACACACACGTCATCTGTCAAACTGCTCCCACAGCACCTGAACCTGAATTCAGCCAGCAATCACCCACGGTTTGAAACAATCTGTTATCGTGTAGTTGTAACAGACAAGTAGAAAAAGAGCTGATACGATGACGAGATGTATCAACTGACGTGTGTGTGTGTGTTCTGTTCTGTGTCCACACTGTTGGACAGTTGAAACCGGGGGTCACCAACGCGATAAAAAGTCTGTTCTAAAAATAGCACTGTGATCACTTGAAAATGACACTATTGCAGAAGTTGTGATAAATACGGTTTTACCTCATGGAATGACTGTTAAGGATTCTTGATGATTCTAATTGAAGTTAACCAGTGCAAATGTAACCCTTTGGGTTGGTCACGGTGTCAAAACGGTCGGTGACCCCTGGTTTGAACCTTGGATGTGTTTTAGGCCACACAGAACCAGAATAATTTTAAAAACGCTTTACACCCACATGGAACCGTCTCCAGAAATGTGTTGTCCACACAAATCCAGCTGGATTACATCACCCAGCCATAGACACGCCCCATTAGGGTACCCGTCTCCAGCTCCCAGCTGATTGGTCAAGAACTTTAGCGGCGGTCTGAACCATTATCAGCAATTGAACAGTTGGAATCCTCTGGAACTTCTTGAGCCGACCAGCAACGAGGTCCAACGGGACCGTTCAGACCACTGACACCATTGTGATGTGCTTGAATCGTTGGTCTGGACTGGACTTGAGGCTTAAAGAACATTCTTGAACCCTTTTATTGGTGCTTTTGTTAACTTCTGTGGACTTCCATGGACTGCGATGAACGGATGTGTCAAACGGCCGTCAGTAACTTTGTTCTATTGCAAACACTTCCTCTTCTCCTCCTCCTTGTCCCACATGCAGATAAACTTAAAAACTGAATTGTCCCCAGACAATGTTGACTTGTTGTAAGATTACATTTCCGCTGGCGTGTTCCGGCTCATTTCCTCCTCATACGTACTGTTCGGTTTTCCCTTCACTCAACTAAACGAGACCACTCGACAATGTTGCACAACAGACCCAGACCGCTCCATCACTCCATGTCCTGTTCCTCGCCAACAGATTTTCAAATCTGTGGATATTTGTTGAGGTGATTTCAGATCTTCTCGTCTTTGAGGAATTTCCACATCCTGCAGCTTATCTGTTCACCTTTTGGATGAGAGTTTTACGAGCTGTGCGTACAGTGTGAGCGTTTGATGGTATGTGTGAAGGGTTCCCAGAATGTGTGTTTTTAGTTTGGTGTGTGTGTGTGTGTGTGTGTGTCTTTTACGGGGGTCCAGTGCAGGCCGGGCGTTTTGAAGGGGGCCAGACAGCTGCCTTTTACTGCCCCAGGGGGTAATAAACAGAGAGGGAGGGGTAGTTATTTATCCCTTTTATTAGGGCAGGAGGCAGAGGAGGGGATTTTATTGGGGTCACACTGTAACTACACACAGCTGTAGGGCAAAAAGGAAAACAAGGGAGATCGTTTGCAGGAAGAACACCTTTAAGCATCTCTAAATTCCTCTTGTAGGAAGCCCTCCCTATCTTAAATGTGTTTGTGTGTGTGTGTTGGGGGGGTCATCAGTGTCTCCAAGAATGAATTTTCCTTCTCCCAAGTCCTTCTGAAGACCATCTACTGTCACTCAGCTGTACTTTGTTCATCAAACCGGTATTTCCTGCTGTTGGAGACACGCCCACTGACCCGCACTGGTCCCAGTTGACCACTGTCTCATCACCTTCCTTGGTTACCATGCCGACAGACACTTGGGAGTGATGGAGGAACTGACAGCAGTTGTGAAAAATGTAATAAATGTCTGTCACAGAGAGGACCAGTACCATTTTTATGTCACCAACCAGTTGCCAGGAACCAGTTAAGGTTCCAGGAAGAGTTTGTTTCACAGTGATTCATGCAATGTTTTAAATACAGTTGCAGATTAATATAACCTGTTTATTCATGAGGGATAGAATTGCTCCTTGGAAGCTAAGCTAACCGTCTCACAGCTACAGCTTTATCTCATTGACAAACCTTTGGCAAATCTTTGTCCTTTTTTCGCCCCTCTTTCTTGGAATCTTGCTGTCTCCTCCGATTTTAGAGAAGGCAGAGAGAAAAGAAAAATGTCAGGAATGAGGGCAAGGAGATGATTGAGAGAGCGTAAAGACGGGATGGGCGGACAGAAAGTCTGAGAGGGAGCGAGAGAGACTGGATGGGAGGGCACAGACCAAATGTGTGTGCATTCGATGGCTCCATCTTATTTTAGGCTTTCTGTCAGCTGTCTGCAACTAGAATAACTTCTGTCGCTACACTAACAAACCAGAAAACATCAGCGCTGCTTCTCAGGACAGAAACGTCACCTCTGGGCTGAATTCAAATGGTGTTTTTTATTGTTTTTCCATAGAAAATGTTTGATCACGTCGTACAAAATGAGACACAAAGTAAATTGTATCAGGCTGTGGTGTAGAAATAAATACATAAAATGTGGTGGAAAACAAGTTACGGGGCAGGGGTGAGGAGTTCAGTGGATAAGCTCTTATATGGGTTTAAAAATCGACAGATATGCGCTCACAAAACACACACACACAGACACACACACGGTTGCAAATCAAATCAAACACCAATTCTCACGTTTAAAAATGGTCATGATCAATAATCAGTGGAAGACAGTCACGGTAACTTAGTGTCTAAGACCAGGATGTGACAAATTAGACAGGTATTAGCACACTTGAGGCTGTGAGAGATTCTGGAATAAAACGTTCTCCCAGCTCTGTGAGGACAAGAAGGGGTCGCGGCGGCGATGCGGGAGAGGGGGGGCTGGAAGGACCAGAAAGTGCTCTTGTTCATTGTCTTTCATAGACTCGAGTGCAGATCACGTCATCTGCTCCCATGGTCTGAAAGAGAGGGAGAGGACAGTTCAGACTGACGCTCTCTGAGAAGTTGTCAAGAACAAACGGAACCCACACACATTTTTTTTCTCCTTTACTGCTCAGGCTGTTTGTCGACTCGCACAAACTGAAAATCGCAACGACAACGACAAATGTTCACTACGCCATCTCTGTTTTGTTGGCACTTGCAGGTCGAGAACAAATGTGTCTACAAGGTTGTTTTAGTCAACCTGACGTTCCCGCTGGGTGATGCAGACGGAGACACATCTAGAAAAACTCCTGTGTGACCTCACACGGTCCCAAAACAAACATTTGGGTCGTGTTCAGACCATCACTAATGTTCAGCCCACTCGGGGCGTGTCTGTGGGTGTGTGACGTATCCAGCTACAAACATGCTGACAAAACACGCTAACTTTTGAACGGAGGACAAGGACCTAAACGCTGATAAACCCTTTTGAAGTGCAACAGTGTTTTCCCAACACTAGCTTTAACTGCTGTGCTAACAAAATCACAAAGACAAATGTCTGAGTCGAGCTCTGCAGTGGGTTTGTTGTTCTGTTCTGATTATGGCCTGTTGTCACGCACCAGTTGCTGCGGAAACAACAGTCGTTTATGTGTGAGGTCCCAATGAGCAAACTGGACTTTTGCTGCAACGTTCCGTTGTAAGTTGTGCTGCCTGGACTCTTTGGTCTGGACTACCTCTACCTCTCAGCTACCGTGGAACATATAGAAGGCGGTTGCCTTGGCAACCGGAGCCTGGAATGTCTGCGAGCATTGAACGGTCAATGACTTTCCCCTGCATCTGACAGTTTCCATCAATTTGGACCTTTAGTCCCCAAGATGTCAATGCTGCCTCTGATCAGTTTTCAAAGTAAACCACCACAGAAAAGCAAAGATCTTATTGGCTCTGAATCTGGGTTTGGGGTTTTGCAGGTTTTATTTTTTTTTTACCAGGATGAGCTTGCCGTCGTTGGTTATCTCGCGGGTCCAGGAAGTCTTGGGTCCCTCTCCCTTCTGCAGCGTCTGCTCACAGCTGATCTTACTGTCCGTCTCCCACCGGGGAAAACTCTGAGCACAGAGCGGTAAAAAAGACATGGTCAGAATGATCGCCACCCCCGCCTCTGAAATCAGATCAAACCCTTCACCTCCCAGTGACCACGGTGACCAAGTGTTTCTTGTTTGTGTGTGTCCGCAAAAACAAAGACGACATCTGCATCAGGTCAAACGAGCATTTTTATTAGTTTGCTGAACTGAAACAAGAAAAAAAGCTAGTGATTTCCCTCACCCTTTTTAAAAAGCAACATCCTAAATGAAAAACGAGAACATCAAATACATGTATCATATTTTATGAATATTGCAAACACTTGGTAGAATTTTGAGGAAATATTCAAAAGTCAGCTAGCTCGGGCGCTAATGAGTTGATCTTAACTGTATGAGGTTGTGATGGAATCAGTGGGATAACATGGTGGGGTGTGTGTGTATGTGTGTATGGGAGGTGGGGGCTGTTGATAACTTTTGATGCGTCATTGGGTCTTTGTATTTGCTTTGGAGACGGCGGCCAGAAACGGGGTGTGCAAAGGGGGAACTTGAGGGAGGGATGGTGGCTGGTTGGGGGAGGGGGTCTGCTATCAGTCCAACTATGATGAAAAGCCAAATCAAACAGACTGATGTCATCTGATCCGCCCATCGCTCTGTGTGTGTGTGTGTGTGTGTGTGTGTGTGTGTGTGTGTGTGTGTGTGTGTGTACCGTGCAGGGCCGTCCGTCCACCGTGCTCTCGTTGAACTCCTGCCCCACGGTGAAGGTGATGTGGGTGGTGCGGACCGTGGTGGAGGTTTTGATGGACAGTGTCTCTCCGTCCTGGGTGATCTCCACCAGCGGCTTGGATGCCGCCTTCACCGCGATCTTACGCAGCATCACGTTGACACCTGGAACGAGCACGGGGGGTCAGTGCTGGCACGCTCACAGTCCATACGGACACACGCTCACACACACACACTCCATACGGACACACGCTCACACACACACACACACACTCCATACGCTCACACACACACACTCCATATAGACACACGCTCACACACACACACACTCCATCCGGACACACTCCATACCTTCACACGCTCACACACACACACACACACCAAATTTTCACACGCTCACAGGCTTACACACTCACAAACACACCGAAAAGCTTTCATTTACACACTCACATGTGCTCACACACACACACACACACACACACACCACGCACTCACGTTCACATGTTCACAAGCTTACACACCATACGTTCACACTCTCACACACACCACACGCTCATGTTCTATGTTCACAAGCTTACATACACCATACGTTCACACACTCATGTTCAAACGCTCACACACACCACACGCTCACTTTCACACGCTTTGCAGACTCACGTTCACACACACGCACAAACGCTTACATTCACAGGCTCACATTCAGACTCACTCTCATGTTCACATGCTTACACACTCTTACACACACTTGGGCGCAGCAAATGAAACTTATTTGAACTGATTTCTGCACAACTACTTGTGTGTGTGTGTGTGTGTCTGTGTGTGTGTGTGTGTGTGTGTGTTTAACTTCATTAATGACTGAGGAAACAATGAGGTCATATGACAGAGCCTCGCCAGCACATCTGCATTCTCCCCAGACTTAATCATCTTTGTGCACGCACACGCACAACGCACACACACACACACACACACACACACACACACAGACTATATGGACATTTCTCTGTGCTGCCATGTGACGGCCTTATTCTCCTCGTCCTCCTCTGTGATCATGTTCTGCTTCGGAGCGTAATGTGATTTGCCGGCTCTCAGATGTAAAGCGCTGACGTGCCGCGGTACAACTCATCGTTTGCGACGCTCTGATCTATGTTTTGGTATTTCTTCTGGATAAATCACCTTTATTACTTCTAATTAAGTAAAACACTAATGCTTTCAGGACTAATTTATTCGACAGGATGCGAAAGAATGAAGAGAGTCGTCTGGGGTTGGAATAGGAAAGACAGACGGCTGGAAAAAGGAAGGAGGGAAAATGATGATACAGCAGGAGAAAAGAGAGGGAATGAAGAGCAGACGAGAGGCGGTGGTGTGTGTGTGTGTGTGTGTGTGTGTGAGTGTGTGTGTGTGTGTGTGTGTGTGTGTGTGTGTGTGTGTGAAGATCTCTGTTCAAGTGTGAGGGGAAGTGTGTGTGTGTGTGTGTGTGTGTGTCTGATCTGCCTTCGAGTTGGGTTTCACACTTCTTACCTCTCACACATTCCACCTGTCATCAAGGGTAAATATACACACACTCTGAAATGCACGGTCATCCGGCACAACGGGGACGTCCAGGTTGTCTGAAGTGTATGTGGCACACGCACACACACTCTGATGCATGCATGTATGGATGGATGTGTGTCAGACGTGAAACTGCATGAATCGCAGTTTATCAGCAGACAACACGCGCGCCACTTTGCCTATTTGACTTATAATGATGATAATAATAATTGTTCATCATAAATGTTTTTTTAAATGTTCACATCTGGTTTCACTCAACAGAATTACATTTTATTCACGTGCTGCTTTCAGTTTTTTTTGGTAAATTTGCTTGTCCTTGTCACTGAGCAGTTAACTACCAATATAAATGACCTGATTAGATGTACATGACAGCTTTTCAGTACTTTCTGGAGTACCGTAATTACATGACCATTTGCACTAGAGGAAATTGTCGAACATTTCCCGAAAGCTGAGAAGTGTCATTCGGTTCCTCTTGCTGGTGTGAAGGAGGAGTAAACGTCCATCGGTTCCTAAAAGTTGAGAACAGCCATGTCGCTGTCATTACGGTAATCCCATTTGTTCTCTTGCTGGAAGCTGGCGAGTCATTAACGTAATGACAGCAGCTTCTCTGTGAAGTGCAACTCCACAATTTTCAGGAACTTGTTGACATTTTCACCTCCTCCTAGCTCCTTCTTCACACCAGGTAGGGGACCCGAGAGCAACTCAACATTTGGACATTGTCACGTAATTACGGTACTCAAAAGTATGGTAGAGGTGAACGTATAGTTACAGAGATACCGTTGGTCTTCTCTCTCTCTCTCTAAAATATCTGTATATATGCACACAGTATATAAATATACTGTATATACACACACACATACATGTGTGCTCAAACAGTCATGAAATTACGGTACTCCAAAGTATGCTAGCATGAATCTGTGGCGACACTGTCGGTGTTAAAGGGTTAAAGTCACCCAGATCAGGCCACAGGAGGACACACACACACATACACAGACGGCCAGGTTCAGAGGTCAAGGAGCAGAGGGCAGAGGAAGCATTTGGGACAAAGAGGTGAGGGCGGTGAGGATGGAGGGCAGCAGGAGGGTTGCTGACAGGCTGCATCCAGCTGCACTTTGACCCCTGATGACACCGGGATCATCTCTCTCTCATTCATCCCAGTGATACGTCTGCCGCATGCGACCAACACCGTGAGGACACGCTGGTGTCTGGTGAGGTCCACAGAGCTGAATGGAGTCCTAAGAGGAAGGGGAGGGACACGGATGCATGTGTCGCGTCAAAGAAAAGTTTGAGTCCTCTGGACGTCTCCTTTGGAATGTTTGCTCACATCGGGAAAATGCTCATAAGCAGTGAATGCACGTGTGTGTGTGCGTGTGCGTGTGCGTGCGTGCGTGTGTGCGTCCAAAAGCCCAGCACACGCACACACACACACACACACACAGATTTCATTTCAATACACACGTCTGTATTCTGTACTGGACATCAACCCATGAAGGATAATTGGAAAGAACATTAATTGTTCCTGCTGTCAATTGGAATTTTAATGGCTGCTGCCTGTTGTGATCAGAGAGGACAAAAGAGAGGGAGACTGTGTGTGTGTGTGAGAGAGAGAGAGAATTTCCAGATGTGCATTGTGATTTTGCCTTTTTGGCAACAAATGTGTTTTTGGATTCATATTTTCATGGCTGAGGTTTCCATATAAGCCCTCTCATTTCACATCCCAGTTATAATTGTTTCAAACTATTTTAAATGAGCTTATTTGTGTAGAAGAAATCACCGGAACAGAAGCAGACCATCACTGTGGCTGCAAAACACACACAAAAGCGTCAGCAGCAGGTGTTTTCCACCATTTCTGTCACATCGGATCAAGCTGCAGCTGACTGTCCCTCACTGTACCACACACACACACACACCACACACACTCACACACACACACGCGCGCGCACACACAGACAGACAGATGTGCCGCCGTTTGTCTCTATTGTGTTGGCACCGAGGGCCAGAGGAGGTGGGGTGAGGCTGGCCGGGGGCCAAGCGCTGAGTTTGGGGTTGTGCAGCCTGACAAAGACCCTCCCCCCTCCCGGAGCGGACACAGAATTGACCCATGAAGTGCTGAGAAAAAGCTACAGTTTGAGCTGACACGTCTGATCTGTGTCATGGAGCAGAGAAATAAAAGGCTCATCAGGAGGCAGTCTTGCGCACAGAATTGGTCCGGGTCCGGCGGCGGACCGGGGGCTCTCTCCTCCATCACTCACCCAGCGCCTTCAGGAGCTCCTCGAAGTTTTCGGAGCTCTCATCTCCCAGGTGCCGGAGAAATCGGGGGTTTTGCGCTCCATGGTGGTTCCTGTGCAGGTCCTGGGTGTGGGCCGGAGGATGGTGCTCCACTTGTGGTTTGATGGTGTTGTCCGGTGTGCGTGTGTGCCAGACGCACCTTGAGGGCGGCTGCGCTCCGAATGAACCGCTCGGAAGAAAGTGAAGACACTTGTGAAAAAGAGCCGCACACGCCCCGTTCTCCGGTGCCACGCCCCCTGGCCACGCCCCCTGGCGGTCAGCTAGTGCGCATCAGCCCGCTTTCGCGGACGCGTCTTTGCGCCAGCGGGACGCACAGATGTGCGTGTGTGCGCAGCGCGCGCGCGTGTTGGGAAAGTCAGTCGTGTAACTGTTACTGGTTCTCTTGAGTGAAATGTAATTTTGAACGTATTGTATTTTGATTTTCAAATGAGTTTTCCATTTGATTCGTTTTCTAAACGTGGGACAAACGTTCAGCTGTTCCGAACTTTGTACTTCTAGCAGCATCAACACTGTCAGCGACTGCTTTTGAAAGCACAAAACATCAATTAACACATTTAAAACTCGTATTTTGAAACATATTTACTCGTGTTTTGGCAGAAATTGTCCACATGGAACAAAATTGGCATATATATCTATTTTTTTATTTTTTATTTTTTTATTTATTAGACTCCAGTTATGAAACGTAATGTTTATTTTCTAGTAAAACTGGCAACACATGAGCTCCCGACTGTGTGTAGTGTTGGGAAAGTTAATTTGAAAAATAGAAATGGTTCCAATGACAAGTTCTCCTGTTCAAGGACTTTATGAAAGTCATGTAACTAATTCCGTTTGGTGAGTTTTCTAAACGTTCTCAAACGTTCTCAGTGCTTGAACTTCCAGCAGCATCAACACGGATTCAAACTGATTTAAAATCACAAAACACATCAGTCACACAGTAAATCAGGACACAAAATAATATCGTTAAACTTTTCGACGCCGTGTTTGTGCAGAAAATGTTTGCAATCACATACGTGTGTTTCAGGTCTATGTGAAGGCCTTTGTCACGTGGTTCAGCCATCATGTGTTCACATGAATGGCAAAACGATCAGTCTGTTGGCACACTGTGACGTCAGCAGCAAACCGGTTGGATGGCAGAGAGAGAGACTCCTGTGTCATAAAAATAAAAGCGGTGGTAATGAGAACCAGCTTCTGGCTGCGATCCATTTAACGGGCGTGCGTCAGAGGAATCTGCGCGCACCCGAACCCGAGAGAGAGAGAGATTAAAAAAAGAGGTGGGGTTGGCGCAGGTTGCCCCCCACCGCTCGGACGGAAGAGAGAGGAGAGGGAGGAGGAGACGCTGTGGGGGCAGAAGTATGAAGAACACACACACACACACACACACACACACACACACACACACACACACACACACACACACACACACACACACCGTACATACGCGCTCGTGCACGCATGCACGCGCTGATGATTGATGGCGGCTGGACAAAGCGGACGTTAACGATTGACTCCTGATGGATGATCCCTCCAGGTTACCCGGGCGACAGGAGGGAGGAGGGTATGTGTGTGTGTGCGTTCCCGGATTCATACACACACTTTCAGATGTATAACAAAGAGTGACTAACAAAGGTGAATGAATCAACGAGTGAACCCATGAATGAACACACACGGTGACTTTTTCCTCCTTTCTGGAAACGCGATCCGCGCTTTTACGCGCGGGAGCGTTGCGTCACGGCGGCGCGGCTCCGTTTGATGCCGTTCGTGGCATTGTTTCCGCGGCGGTCACACACACACACACACACACACACACAGGTCGAATCCTGCATCCTCCTGAGTTGAAGTGTCTTTGAGCAAGAAAGACAGTGAATCTCTTGAGGCGGCTCTCATCAGGGTGTGTGTGACTTGAACGGAAAACTGTGAGTGACCTTAAGGTAATCATGACCAGACAATGATAATAATAATAAACGTTATTTATAGAGCACTTTTTTATAGAAAAAATGCAGTTATTGGGTTTATTACCTTCACCAAGGAGTTTCTGTTTGTCAGCAAAATAACTCCAAAAGTTCTGAAGGTATTGTAATGTAAATGCTGAGGAAATGCTGCTGATGGACCAGGACCAGGTGATTAAACGTTGGTGGTGTTCTGGAACCATCTGGATCCTTCCTCATTTTCATCATCTGTGTCTAGAACTCCACCATAGCAGTAGTGGACCGTCTCTGTGGAACAGTGGTTGGTGGGTCTGTCTGTTAACACAAAGGGTTGGTTTTGGTTTTATTGAAGTGAAAAAGAAAATGACAAACAAAAAGAAAAACTCGAGGTCAGAGGTCATGATTATTGTAACAAGGTGTCTAATAATTTTAATAACTATTAATGACCAAGTCACGTTTGATAATCAATTAATTTATTAGAGACCAATGAATCTAGGCGATAATATTGGGTGGAAATGAGCCGACGAGAGGAGGCCGGAGCTCTGTGAGTGATTTTCTAGTTATGATTGTGTTCTTTTTATTGACCTCACGTCATCGTCTCTCGTCGGGTCCTCTCCGACCGTGCAGTCCCAGTAGAAAAGTGCTTTCACATCGCAGCCATTTGCCATCAGCGGTGAAACAAGTACAACTGTCCAGTCTGTGGTGACGGCGGTCCGCTGGACGCCGGGGGAAATGGACTGATTCAAACACAAAGACTCCAAAGAGGAGCTGTCTGCGTTCAGGGGATGACTGTGTTGGGGGGGGGGGCAATCTTCAGCCTCATCGTGTCCCGCCGGCGTACGGGCATCAAACGGGCGGCCTCCTGATGAAGACCTCTGCAGTGTGTGTGTGTGCTGCTGCGTGTCATCATGCGATGACAAAGCACTGCTCGGCATTCAGGTGCACTCAACCGTGCCGGGCTCCCCTCTTTACTCTTTCCTTCCTTTCTGCCTCCTCTCCACCTCCCACCACTTTCTCTCACCCCTCCTTCCTATTCTTCCTCCTCCTCCTCCTGTCAAGCTTTTGTTCTTTTGTGCCGCTCGGACACATTCCTCAAGCACGTTCGAAGCGGAGAAGAGGCGAAAGGGGGAAGAAAGCAAGAGAGTGTCATTTTTTATCTCTTTGTGTGTGTGTGAGAGATGTGGAGGGTGAGTCAGCAGCAGATCAAAGGCAAACAGAGAGACAGAGATGGAGGGAAAGAAAGACGGCAGCAGATACGTAGAGAGACGTATTAGTTTGCGCCTCCGCTGCCAACTTCATTCCACTCACCTTCAGTCACCGTGGTTCTGTCGTGTCTTTGACGTTCACAGACTCGTCTTTGTCACCGGTCTGACTGATAATTACAGAGGAGAGAAAGCTGCCGCCATCCGCTTCCCTTGGAGCTGAGACGTGTCATTTGATAAAAATCCACCTCACGGGGTCATGGTACTTTAAACTGAGCAAACAAATCGGACTCAACCTTCAAGCCCTTGACAGGGGAAAGTTCATTCATTCATTCATCATCTCCCGTTGCTCCGGGTACGGGTCTTGGTTGTTCTGGGGCCAATCCCACCTGTCAGTGGGTACATGAAGGACAGACAACCATTCACACTCACATTCACACCTACAGGGGATTCTGAGTGATCAATTAAGCTCAGGACACTTTTGGAGGTGGGAGCTGGAGCTGGAGTACCCGGAGACAACCCACACAGACACGGGGTGCCATACCACCCTTTTATAGTTGTTTTTCAAAATTTAGATTTGCGGTTAGAAGCCAGTGTAGGGATCATATATGGCTTCTTGACATTTTCCCAACATATTCACGAACGTTCAGATTATTTTGTGTGTGTGTGTGTGTGAGTGTGTGTGTACATACAGTGAGAGAAAAGAATAGAAGTGAAGAACATGAAGTATGGTTTCAAGGGTTAACACCGGCGGCATACCTGTAGCTACAGTCGTGCTAGCGTACTTCGGAGTACCGTAATTACGCAACTATTTGCGCTTTTGTCCAACATCCAACGGGCATGTTGCTGTCATTACGGTAATCCTGTCTGTTGCCAGGAGCCGGCGAATCATTACCGTAACGACAGCGACTTGGATGTGAACTGATGCTTTTCTCCTGCTCCTCACTCCTCCTCCACACCTGCTGGAGGAAATGAGTGACACTTGTCGGCTTTCAGTATCTGTCCTATTGTCTGTCTATTTTCTGATGGCGCAAATAGTCACATATTTACGGTACTCTAAAGTATGCTAGCGTTAATGTAGCAGCCGGGAGTGTCAAAGGGTTAAAGCTTGTGGTGCTCAGGTGAAACTTCTAAGAACCCGCATCATGTCTGGAGTAATGTTGAGTCTAATTCATGATAAGTGAAAATAGTCATGTAATTATGGTTTTGGAGCGTATGCTAGTGTGAGCGTATCGGTTGTGATACCATTGCCGTTAAAGGGTTAATGTACCGTTAGAATCTTATTTCCAGGATTAAAAATCCTTCCAGTTTTCACTTTGGATCTGTTCTTGACTTTTCTTAATCAGTTTCAGTTTTGCCCTTCATCCCAGAACGTTGCGGAAAAAAAGACCTTCACTAAGTTTCTGTTTTTCATTTGTGTGTCAGAACCTTCCAGGCCGATTGTCATGACGCCTGCTGGAGCGACGGAGGAAGAAACATCGACAGGGAAGAAACAGTTGAATCCCGGAGCAGATCCGACTCACAGCGGCAAGTCTACTCGTTATTTACACTTTGTGAGCAAGAACATCAAGTTCATGGGCTCAAACCTCACTCTTTGTTCATTTACTTCGCCTGCTTGTTGGCAAATGCTCAGCGCGACCTTTAACCTCCAGCTGTAAACTCCAGCGTGAAGTAAGACCAGGGTTTGAAGAACAGGAACTGAAAAGTGACTCTTTTTATTTAAGGAATTCGCTGTGTTTTCCCTGTTTCTGAATAGTTTCAACATTTTGAACATATTTTTTCTCTGTCAGTCTTTGGGTCACATTCAAATCAACACGCTCACACCGATGAACTGCAACATGGTTCCTCTGGAACTTCCTCCTGTGCAGCATATCGTTTTCCTTTTTCCTGTCCTCATTCAAATGACACAAATTCCAGCTGTTTCCATAAACTCCCTCTATGGTATCGGTGCACGGAACGACAAACACCTCATGCTGGATACTGTCCCAGAATCTGAATCTGAATCAGAAAGAGTCAGAATCTTAATCTGAATCTGAATCTGAAACAATCTGAATCTGAATCGAAATCTGTATCTGATACAGAGTCCAGAGGGAAGTTCCTTCATTCCAGCTACTACAGTCAAGTAATAAAAACAGTTAAAGTTAAAATGAAGAATGATTTAAAAAACAAAACAGCTCTAAAATGTTCATTGTAAAAATTATACATATTAGACAAAGTGTGTAAAATAAGAGGTCTAAGTGTGCACATCTAACTGCAGTAAATGAAATCATCCACTATGTGCACAGGCACATGAATTGCACATGAAGAACACACACACACACACACACACACACACACACACACACACACACACATGAATGTACAGATGAATGTGCAAGTACAGTGTTTGATGAGTCCAGGCACTTCATTGTCTCAGTGAGTGACTTCCAGCGTTCTGTTGGGGGATAAAACCCGAGAGTTCTTCAGAAGAAGCGCCACGTTGGACCCAGTGCGGTCCGACGTGCCTAATCAGCTCGTGGTAAAGTCACACCTTGGTGCCATTCTCCTCTTTATCATCCCAGTGACCTCTTGTAAAAAAACGCTCACCCTGGTAACCGTGGCAACCCCAGATGTGAACTTGACCCTGGCCTTCTCCTCGCCAACTCCTGGAAGTCATTATCAGTGGCCTTTGACCTCACAGGAAGCCACTGGCTCAGATATGCAGCACCGGGAATCACTCCATGTTTCTCTTGTGATTTACCTCGGTGGCACTTGGAGGGAGGGGGGTCAGGAACTCCTCAGGGGTCTTAAGATGGTCGGAGGTGAATTCCTGGGCAGGAAATCAAGTTTTTAAAAAAATATATGAATCTTAGCTGTTTTCTTGTAAAATGCTGCAGCTGGAATTTAACACCACGTGTCAGGAGACAGTGCCAAGAAAAGACGGAAAATTCCATTTTAAAGGGTCACAAGTGTGTGACAGTTGCAGACATCCACGGGAAACAAACACACAAGTATGTGAGTGTGTGTGTGTGTTGCTGGCAGTCGGACCCACCAGACCATGTGGGTTTGATTAGATGAGGTGGCAGCGTTCAGCTGCTGCGAGACTGTGGGAGAATGTGGGAGTCTGACGAGTGAAGAGAGGAAATGATAAGAAACGTGGAGCTGAGACTGAAATCTGGACAGAAACAACGAGTGTGTGTGTTGCATTCAGTTTGCTGAAATTGAATCCCACCAATAGACTTTTTTTTTCTATTGTAATTGGAAAACTGTGGCTTTAAGTTCTAGACAAGACCGGGCCAGCCTGGATGTGAACGTCTCGTCCCCATAGATGTGTGTGTGTGTGTGTGTGTGTGTGTGTGTGTGTGTGTGTGTGTGTGTGTGTGTGTGTGTGTGTGTGTGTGTGCGTGCGCGTACATGCTCGTGAGTCCTGGTGATAAATGATCAATGAGGTCATCACGGAACTGTATCCGCCTACACGTCACTTTGCCTGCTTTCCACCAGCGGGTGTAAATTATATCGGTATGTTTTGATGACGACATCACAAAGGCGATACTGTTTCGATTCCATTCGATTGGATTCGGGAGCCTTCGATCGATATGACGCAATATGTCCATCTAATAGTCATTTACATCAACTCGCAGAAACAACTAGAATATGATTGGCTTTATTATTCCAGAGCTCTTCCAGGTATTTAAAAACAACTATTTTTCTGTAACAAAGTCTCACATTCTCTCACTAGAGCACTTTATTTCATCAGTTAACTAAGAGCCCTTGATTAAGGAAGCATGTTGCATTCACTTGACAAATAATCTGACAAAAAATCTGCTTAAGTGAGTATTTTTTTCTGTTTTTTAAAAAGATGGAGACGAAGGAGGGGGAAGAAGAACAAGCACAGGTTCTCATATGTTTAACTGTTTGTTAGTGGGTTTCTGTTCTGACGAAGCCTGAAAAAGTTCAATAAAAGTGCAGGCATGTTTTATTTCTTATTCTTATTCTTGCATCATGCCCCCCCCCCCCCCCCCCCCCCCGCCCCTCCACCTCTCACTCTGCACTCATTCTTTTATTCCTGTGCAGCTTTTCCTCTTTGACCCCAGTCAGCGATTGTTGGTTGTTTTTGCTTTTTCCTCAGCGGCAGTCGGGTGTGCCAGCAGTGTGTGTGTGTGTGTGTGTGTGGTGGGGGGGTCTACATGTACAGTATTTGTGTGTCCCAGTCATGTCATAAACCGGGTTTGGCCATTCCATTTGCAGAGGTCAACATCTGGCCACCGATTTCGCTGGTGTCGATGTTCCGAGCTCCTTCTCAGGTGATGCGTCGTTCTCCGGGCCTCCGGGCGGAAAACAGATCAGCAGCATGAAGTTCAAGTGCATCGTGTGATTTGTTTTTTTTCCGTCTTGTGACATGACCCTGGGCTCTTTGAGGGAAATATAGAAGACCAGTGTCAGAAAACAGTTATCAGCTAAAAATTACGGAGGTTTTACAAGACTGAGCTGTGAATACTTAGTCGAGTCTGTGGCATTTCACAGAGCCTCAACGTTCTCGGCGGACACTGACTACTGCAGCTGGTAGTTTTTAGATTAAATGAAGCTTCACTGTGCATCCTACAGGCACAAAATGCATGTTAAAAGCATTAAACCGCAAAAATATATGGAAACTGTAGAACAAGTAACTATGAACGTAATATAACTATAATAGAACAGGTTATATTGTGTTATTTACGCTAAGTGAAGGGATATCACATGTTCTGGTATCAATGGGACTTTAATGTGTTTTAAAGTGTGAACTTGTACATATCTTTTTTTTCCTGCTCCTTCTGATGATTTGCATCTGCTCTCGTGTTAGTTTACTGATCATATAGTGACTTTTGCAAAACTGCCAAGAAAAGGAAAATGTGGGTCAGAAATCCTTTTAAGACCTCTGCTTGTAGATATGGGCCTAGTATTGGTGTTGGTCGTTGTAAAACAGGACTCTGCTGCCATCTAGTGGCGATTGTAGACGGTCCTTATCGTCACGGAGACGTCACCAAGGACATTTGTGCCCCGTACAGACAAAACCTTCAGTCAGTGTTGACAATCAACGGTAAATTTAATGGATTAATAAATTAATACATGTAAGACGCGCTAACGTAGTTTTTAAAAAATATATGTGTCCAATTAACAATCAACTGATTTTCAAGTATACAAGTATTGGGAGAATGGACAAAGCGCTACCGTACCTGCAGGTGGTCACGGTGATTCTCTAGTTCCCAAATCGAGTTGGTTCATCCTGAGAAAGCTGCAGTTTTTTAAAATCATTATTCCACTTTCATGTAACCTGACAGAAATCCAACACCTTTAACGTTCCATATGTGTGAATGGGCTTTACTTTTCCTTCCTGTGACTGTCAGACACACTAGGCGACATGTCCCTTGTCAGTTCTAGGTTCATTTTAACAAATATTTGTGTTGATACAACCCAGTTTGCACCTGGTACATCCGACCTCAGAACGCTGCAGTTTTTATTCCAGTTTCACATCTTTCAAGTTTCATACGTTTGAACAGGATTTTCACCGAACCTGCTTTGTGGACCGGAAAAGAAGACTGACAATAGTCTTAAGTCTGTTTATTAAAAATCAGACCAACGATCCCTTTTTATTTGTACTTCCTCAGAATGTCAAACACACGGACGTTTGATTGCAGCATCACATTTGTACAGATGTGTGTGTCCAAACCACCTGAACATGAGAGGAAGTTCTATTACAAACTCTTCAAACCACTGAAGTCACACATGCACAAACACGTCGGAGCGTCAGGACATGCGCATTGCCGACGTGCTGAGACGTGACGAGGGGTTTGTCAGAAGCCGCAGAGCAGAAGAAGAAGACCGGACCAGAAGCAGAGCCAAGTGCCGGTGAGGCTTGGGGCGTGGCCTTTGGTCCGGGGGTCCTGGCAGCCTCTGGCGTTGTTACTGGGCTTTTCGTTCTCTGGGTTCCCCTCAAAGTGCACCGGCAGACACTGGTTGTCCAGGAGCTCGCAGGCCAGGATCAGGTGCTTGTTCTCCTGCCGGATGTTCCTGATGCCGCAGGTCCCCGGTTGGCTCCTCACCGTGACGAAGGAGAAGGGCTGCTCGCTGATGCACAGGTTCTCCTTGAACGTCCGCCCGCCGCTGTTGGAGCAAACCGCCCGCACCCTGTCCAGGTCCTTAGGGTGCAGGAAGGACTGGGTGGGTCGGTCACAGCCCCCGTTCTCCCTGATGTAGCGCTCCCACTCGTTCTGATCCAGGGTGTCCGGAGTCCCGGCGCGGATGTGACGCTTGATGAAGGTGTTGTAGCCGTTGTTCCATTTGGAGGGTTCGCACGGAGCGTCGTTCTTTGCTGCTGCCTGGTGACTCATCAGGACGCTGGCAGCCACCACGAGAAACACCCTGACAGCAGCCATTACTGGGCAGATCCTGAAGGGCGACAAGACAACGGCACAGTGTCAAACAGGAACGCTTTTCACATCACCAGCCCCACTGGAGAACGCTCTGAGTCCTAAGATAGTTCCACAGTGACAGAGAGAGAGTGTGTGTGTGTGTGTGTCAGCTGTCTGTTTGTTTCTAAAAGCAAGAGGAACGCAGCTGCTTGACGACAACTTTCCCTACCTCGTTTTTAGCAGCAGCGGAAGTTCTTGTGGGCTGGAAATGAGCTAACAAACCTCCAGATGTGGGATCTTTCTTGTTGCGCGTTTCTTGTTTTGGTTCCACATTTCCCGCACGGACACATGCAGAGCAGAGCAGGCGGGGCCTTATAGAGATATGTGTGTGTGTGTGCGCGCGGTGCAATCCGAGTCGGAATTCCAGTCGTGTTCCAGGGGAGGTCAAAATCCAAGATGGTGGAACCGGCACAGTATTCTATCCATATGATTCTATCGGAATATATATATATGTATATTTACAGTTTTGTAACATTTGCGTTTTTTTGTTTATGTAAATTACTCGTACACACTCACACGCACCTGATGCAAGTATATATAGAGTGTATAAGAACTGACGTCCGAGTTTGGAACTCGCGTGACGTCATTTCCGGTTTTAAACCCCGCCGCAGTGCTTCTCTGTTTTAAAAGCTTGTAAGAAAGAATGATAAAAAGGGAAAGGAAGCTCTATTTAAATAGCGCATTTCATACACAGGGTAACTCGGCGTGCCTTACATTAAAAGGAGCAGACATACAATTAAAAACAAATACGGGTTATAATCAAACAAAAGATAAACGGGGGAAATAGAGTAAAATAGCAGCATAAACTGTATTCCTCTAAAATGCGTTCAAATCAAATCAAAATGCTTTAATGCGTTTAAAGAGCTCTCCCAAGAGTAGTTGATAAAAATGAACCTGTTCTCACTGACAGTAAAACAGACAATAGAGTGATACAAAAACACCACCACCACCAACAATAATGATAATTAATAATAATAAATATTTACACTGACAGATAATACTCAGCATCTCGGTGGACCGAGTTGCTTGTCGGGTATCCGGGGTGGTGTTGCTCCCGTTAGCAACTTCCTGTCTAGCATCTGGGAAGACAAACTGTTACATGACAGAGTCCACAAGACCTGGTGAGCTCATAGTGGGAAGGATCCACTTACTGTCATTAACGTCTGTGGAAAGTCCACTGAGCTCTGCTGACACATGCTTCCGCTTTTAAATATACATCTGTGCTGGGTAATACAAGTCTCAGAATCAGACGTTTTTATTCTACGAGAGGAAAAGACAACATTTGATGAACGTAGCCGAGGCAGAACAAGCTCTGCTCATCCATCGGTCTTCGCGCAGACTTTGTGATAGAACTGCAGTCGTAAAATCTTTGAGGTTTTTCCTTAACCACGTTGAAAAAAATGATGCAAAGTATATTCATTGGGTATATTTTTTATTGCTCCGCACTAATCAGCCATATGATGGATGTTATTTAAGAGAGATGTCTGTTCATTCAACTATTTTACATGAAAGTTTGAAATCAGAAAAATAAATATAGTGGTATAAACATACATAAAACATACACTCACTGGCCAATTTATTAGGTACAGCTGTGGATAAACCACAGTGGGATACATTTAGATTTCATTTAAACTGTTTGAAAGACGCGTTTGCCTACAGATCTTTGATATCAGTCAACATTAGTTTCAAGACTACGCTAAAACTCTGACAAATATCTGAAATAATGATCATATGAAAAAATTGTGTTAAATGGTTAGAAAAGTGTCACTTTACCTGCAAAAAAGCAGATTAGTTTAATCAAAGTAAAATCTAATTTCCTCATTTTCTTCTTACTTCTAACATTGAACCACAGCAGTAAGTTAAAGGACGTTTCACTGAACTGAAGGTCACATGAACAGCAGCCGTGGTTGAGTTTCACGTGTTTTATTGTGGCGTCCATCTTGGAAATACAGCGTTCAAAGAGACAAAAGTGACACAGAAACGGCATCAACAGTCCGATCACATGAACATAAATATAATTCAAAATTTACAACGACAACGTGTTCGATTTGAGTGCAGGGTCGTTACACTACGTTTCTCTTCAGATGTCGCTGGTTAAACCTGCGTTTGTCTCTCAGGGACGTCCTCTGTCTTTTCACATCAGGTTTGTTCCGACGCTCCTCGGGGGAACTGATGACGGTGAACTCAGTGGGTGTGAATCCACAGACAAACAACGAATCCACAGACAAACAACGAATCTATCACAGTTCATTCAGTGCATTGTGCTTTTGTGTTTGAAGGCAGGATGAGGAAAACGAAAGAATATATATTGTACACAGTATTTACACGGACCCATCACGTGTCCCAGGGGCCGACAAACCACACGGAGCCAGCAGACGAACTAGTCGATATGTACAATAAGTGCTTCTTGTGCAAACTGAAGAAAAGTCAGACAGCGAGACCATGAACGTCACCGGATTTGGGTGGAAAACAAAAAGGCGATCAATGACTTTGCAGGAGGTCAGTTTTCCTGCTTCCTTTTGTAAACATGTTGTTGCTTTTCGTCCCCAGTGGAGAAATAGATCAGTGATGAAGAGCGAGGGGGGAAGTGTTTGCAGGCGTCTGGACGCGGCCGTGACGAGTGGCCAGGCTGTCAGCTAGGGTTCGGTTTGAGGAGATGGAGATTCTTTCTTTTCCACTTCGGAGGTGGAGTTCAGAGCCAAGTCCTGTTTCTTCTCGTTTGCCTTCTCGGCCTCCTTCAACCTGAAACGGCAAAGAGGAGCGTCAGTGCAAAATTAGTCAGATCCTCCCTGAGGGTTGATGCAGTGACACAGATTGACCAGCAGAGGTTGCCGTGTGGTAGAGAGACGAAACAGACACAATGTTACTCAAACGTCACAGACGCTCAGCTGAGTATTAATAAAAGAAAACATGAGAGATAGAATGAGTAGAGTGGATGAATGAGGGAAGGTCAGGTGAGACTAGGGGGGAGAAGACATGTCCACTGGATCCTGATCCGCTTGCAGCACATCCACTCTATACACATTTCACACAAGAGAAAGGAAATGTCAAAAAAGAGTCTGTTTTTGTTACTACGCTGAAGATATCCCACTCCCGGAGGCAGGTTTAGTGAAAATTGTGAGTTTGTTCATCGTGAAATGAAGGAAAACTGATGAATTTTCAATTCTGTTTTTTTTTTTTTTTTTTCACGTAAACCGACTGAAATCAGACAAATGTCTAAGGTTTCATTTGTGGGAGTTCAGTTGATCACTAACTCTGAAATAATTAACATTCTGCTGTGTGTTCCTCAGTTCACGATGGACAAATGTCATTAAACCTGCTTTCTGGAACTTGTCCAGGTCAAGGGGTTTTCTTCATGTTGTACAAACAATTTTCAGGCTTTGTAGTCAGCAGTTGATGTTTTAGGCATGTGTACCACATAATATGCTCTAGTTTCCTCTCTCATGTTACAGCACTATGTTCAAGCATTTTTTTAAAACTATATACTGGGTGAAACACACGTTCCCTCTTGTGCTAAGTGTTAGATGAGAGGAACCGGTCGTGTATTAGAGCCTAACGACATCTTACAGTGACAGAATCCAACCAGCCCATCTAACACTACAAAAAAAGAAACAGAACACCTTATGGTTTTAGGATGTGGCTATTTCTTGAGAGATAGCTAGGTAGATAGATGCTTTATTGATCTTCCAAGAGAAATTCACAACTGGAAGATTGTTGATTGGTAGCCATGAAAAGCCTCAGGGTTGTGTAACAACCACATGTGCGTTAGTTTTTTACTACCCTTTGACAGACTGGTAGTACAGACGTATCCAGTGGACATCGGTGGGTCTAAACTCTAGAGCACTTGATGATTGGACAGCTGAGAAAGAACTACCTACCTCTACCTGGTGTGAAGACGGAGCTAGGAAGAGGAGAAAACGTCCATGGGTTCCTGAAAGTTGAGAAGGTGCACTTCAAAGCCAAATTGCTGTCATTACAGTAATGACAAGTGTTACTGAGTGCAACTTCTCGGCTAACAGGAACCGTTGTACGTTTTCTGATAGTACAAATAGTCGCGTAATTATGGTACTCCAAAGTAAGATAGCACCCATGCAGCGGGGATACCGTTGGTGTTGAAGGGTTCAGGAGCTCCGCACATGAGAAAATGGGTGGATGGAGACATTAACACGTGTCTCTGTCTAGTCCTCTAAGGGGTGTTAGGTTGAGCCTACCAGGATAAGTTGCAGAAAACTCAGAAAACACTATGGGGTTAAGAGTTTGAGGTCAAAGGTCAACACTTTGACTGGTTTTGGACCTTGGCATGGGAGCCGGCCGGTTGCTGGGCAGGACGTCCCAGCTAGAGGTAGAGCTGAGGACACAATCACAGGGAGGACAATCAAACACCGCATAGATGGATTGACAGACAGGGGTTCCCAAAGTGAGGTTCAGGGGCCCCCCCGAGGCCACAAACACAACAGGAGAGCCCCTGAACCCCTCAGTGAGGAGGAAGAATCAGCTTTGATTGAAACATACGGAGGAAACCTTCGGTTGCAGCAAAGAAATAATGAAGCAAAAGTTGGAGGAAAGGTGTTATTGCAGCAGAGTTTGTTGGAGAATTCCAATTATCCCCGAGCGTTAATCTAACGGTGGCCTTCTCTTGTTTTTCACTTTTACAGTCAAATCCGACAAAGAGGATTATACGTTTACTCAATTAATTAGTCAGCACTGGCTTTTCACGGTCACGACCCAAAGTGCCATTTGACTGTCGATAATAATCATTCAATAACACGTTTGTTTAGCTAGTTTCCCCCAAGGTCTGTGAGGAACAATAAAAAAATACAAAATGAGCACTCTCGGACTCTCGATAAGGAAGGTTATTGTATTTTCTTTTACATGTTTTTTAATAAAGATTGAACATGAATAGCTGATGTTCCATGTTTGACTGGTAAAATACTAACAAGTGCGAGAAATTGTTTCCAGTTTTCTGGGTTGATAATTAATAATTAATGACGGTGGGTTTGACATCAATGGAGATTGATCTGTGTGTGTGTGTGTGTGTGTGTTGGGGGGGCTGGTGAGTAAACTGTGATAAAGTGGTACTTTACATCATGACTGTCGATGGAAGGTGTGTGTGTGTGTGTGTGTGTGTGACGGAGACGTTCCTTCACCATCAGCTCATCACACACACATTGGTAACAGTCACTAATATGATAACCCTACCCATGGTCTGGTCTCGTGTTTTGTGTGGTTAGCGGCAGCATTGGCGGGGCTGTAACACTTGTAATTAGTGGATTATTGGACCGTTATCAGGGCGCTGTGGGAGGAGGAGTCAGTAGTGTGTCAGCCATCAGATCAGATATTACACCTGTTTACCACGACTGTCTCACGGTGGAGGAGCGTAAAAAATCTGTAGAGAGAGAGGAGACGGAGTGAGCTGCCACAGCGTTCGGAGGCAGCGGCCCGGTTCGTCCAGAACCCGCTGAGGAGCAGCAGAGCTTCTTACCGGATGGTCTTCACAATGAAGCGAACGATTACTGCCAGGCCGACGCATCCGCACATCACTCCGATGACGATGGAGGTGACTTCACCTGGAGGAAAAAAGAAACATTGACTGATCAGGTGATCCTTCCACAAACTGAGAGTCGATCCCAGATGGTTCCGGACTCACCAGGAGACAGCTCCTTCCCAGATTCTACGGACAAACGACAGAACATCTCGTCAGACAAACAGCAGGTTCCATCTGTCTCACACGTGTCCGACAGTGACTGGATGAGTTCTGTTCTGGTGAATTCACTGACTGGTTCCAACATGGAGAAGGGCTCACTCCTTTCGGAACATCTTCACTTTCTTAAAATAACATAACAAATAAAGTTGTTTTACTACACTAAGACTCAGAATAATAATAATGATATAATATCTGAATATATATTATTGTTATTGTTCATATTGATCCTTAGATAAATTTATACTTTATTAATCATAGGCCCTTATTTTAAAATGGTGAGTATATTTAATATATTTCATGTTACAATATTTAATGATTGCATTATTATGTATTGAATTATTTTCCTTTTCTATTTATTTCTATTTAAAATAGAAATATACTACTACTACTAATACTAATAATAATAATTATAATATAGTTGCTCATACAGCTCCTCTGCTCCTTTGATAATTTATATTTTTCTTTCTTTCTTTCCTTCTTTATTATTTGTATTTTTAGATATGCTTTGTGGTTTAAATTGGTTTACATTGGTTTAAATGTATTTTTTACGTTGCTTTGTGTGCTGTTCAATCATACAGCATTTCAGAACCTTCCCAAGGGATTAATAAAGTTCTAATCTTATCCGCTCTAATAATAATACGACTGATCCTAATGATCTGTGGGTTTGTTCTGGTGAGATTCTGCTGGTCAGCTGTTTGAAAAGGTCCCGTGTGGTCAGTCGGTGTGTTTGACTGCTGATCTAACAGGCCTTCCAGTTCACTCCCTCACTACAATGAACACTTTACACAGATTCTTTCTCCTTTGTCTTGGTCTACCACTCTGTCTCCCTCTTTCCTCTCTCGTTGTATCAGTGAGACGTGTGAAAACAATGGCGTCAGTGTTTAGCTTTTGCAAACCCTGTTTTTTTTTTTTTTTTCCCAAGCAGCTCACAAACAAACACTGCCCCCCTCTCGTATCCTGCCCATTTTGATATTTCTCCTTCTCCCCCAGGACAAAGTCACCAGTAGTCCTTCATTTTCCACATTTCTCCACACATTCCAGTCTTCACTGTCTTGTGTTAATTGCTAGCTTTGGTCGTCGGCCCCTCACCACCTCGTCGCTGTGACTGGACGGGTCTGTCAGTGTACAAACACCTGATTGGTGCCGTCTGACAGGAGGTGACATCTGAGAGGACAACACACACTGTCACACTGTCCTCATCTGTCCTCAGGGGTTGACCAGATGAGAGTTCTGGTTGTAAGCAGAGTTCTGGTAGAAGGTTCTGGTTCTAACCCGTAGAAGGCTCTGGTTCTGACCTGTAGATGGTTCTGGTTCTGACCTGCAGTGAAGGAGCTGAAGACCACCCTGTGGTTGAGCGCTTGCGTTGCTCTGAAGTTGTCCTGCAGCAGCATCCTGTCTGCGTCTTCAGCTCGACTGGAGTAAACGATCGTCTCCATCTTCAACAGCTGCAGAGACGAGACGAGGGAACGAGAGGAGACGGGTCGTCTCCAGAACCTTCTGCTGACATCGTCACTGATTGGTCATGAACAGACGCCACACTGATGCTTTGGTCAGACACGGTCAAACTCCAGTCGTACCCTTACGTTTTAATCTCGGCTGTGTTTCTGTTCTAACGTTCTACGTCAGTAACGTACCACCACAACATTCCCATCAACTTTCTTGTGAATCTGGTTGTG
>NW_027614405.1:20000-26783 GCF_965212315.1 Lampetra planeri | reverse complement strand
CTTCCTGTTCCCGTCCCCACTCCCATGGTTCGTCTTTTTGCAGTAGTTTGACTAAGGGTCGAACGATTCCTGCGTAGTCGTCCACGAACTGTCGAAGGTAGTTGCAAATCCCTAAGAAGCTCCGAAGGGTCGTGACTGTGGTGGGCGATTTGAGTGCGAGGAGGGCTCCAAGTCTTTTGGTTTGGGGTAACAGTCCCTCAGTGCCGACCTGGAGCCCGAGGTAGTCCACCCTCTTGCGTGCCCACTGTCCTTTTTGTATTGAAATCTTTGCGCCTGCTTCCTTTAACTGACCGAGGGTATGCTGGAGGCTCTCGCGGTGTTCTTCCCATGAGGAGTCCTTGACCAGTATATCGTCGACATAGACGATGGTACCTCGCTCTTTTGCGTCGTCCATTGCCTTGTGTAGGAATATGTTAAAGTCCGCAGGTGAATTTGAGTATCCAAATGGACATCGGTTCCAAGTATACTGTATTCCATTGAATGTAAATGCCAACTTGTATTGATCCGCTTCTTTCACGGGCATGGTCCAGAAGCCATTTGATAGATCCATGGTGGTGAGAATTTTTGCGCCTTTTATTTGGTTGAGATTCTGGTCGATCTCTGCCATTGGCCATCGAGATAGGGGAACCGTTTCGTTGAGTTGCCTATAGTCGATGGTGAGTCGCCACTTGCCTGTGGGTTTCAATACAGGCCAAATCGGTGAGTTGTAGGTTGAGTTGCATTCTCGAATTATATTCTTCTTGAGTAGGTTCTCCAAGGTTTCTTGGATTGATTCGTAGGCAGCCAGTGGAATCTTGTATTGTTTCACATATACCGCTGGCGCTCCTTTCAGTGTGGGAATAGATACCACGTGTAGGTCGGTTTTGCCGCAATCATAGGGGTCTTCTGAGAACAGGGAGTGGTATTTGTGGAGCAGTTGACGAAGCTCATTTCGTTGAGTGTCGGTCTCGAGGGCGTCCGCTGCTTCAATTTGTTGTGCGATTTGTTCTTCTATTAGGGAGACTCCTTGTCCTGGGTCTGGGTCCAAGGCCTTCGTGGTTTCGGGCGGCTCGGTTGAAAGTTCCTTTTGCGTTACTATCGGTTGAGTTGCCTTGGCTTCATCCGAGGGTAATACGCTCTTGCCCTTGTGTTCTCCTTCATCGGTTTGCAGTTCGTAGGTTTGGCCTCCAGGGGGCGGTATATACTCCATGAGGGGATGGTCATTTGGTGGTACTGACTCTAAGTCGGCTTCCTTTCGGTCTTCTCTCAGTCTGTTAGTCATTAGCTGAGTGATTCGAATACCTGCTGGGTCCTCGTCTTCGTTCCTGATTGTCGTTGATAGGACGTTGAGCTCTTGTGTTATCCCTTGGATTCCCGTGGAGTCTCTCATAACGTCTTCATCTTCTGAGTCCCTTAGTTGCTCCGGCATTGATTGTGCCCAAATTTGTCGGGATTCAAGGTTCATAATGGGTTTCAGGCGATTCATTAGTTCTATCCCAATGATCAACTCTTTTCCGGGGCTCCGTACGACATATAGGGGATGGTTCATGTTGATTTTGTTGAACGTCAACTTCGTCATAACTTTGCCCAATGGTCGCATGTGGGTCCCTTCACATCCTGAGTAGGTAAGTTTACTTGGCATCATCTGTAGTGTTTCATTCTTCCTCTGGAGGGCAGTCTGGAGTTCGTCAAATAATTCTCTGGATATCATGGATATTTCTGCTCCAGTATCACAAAGGCCCTGGCTAGTCAGGGTGTCTTGCAGTATTACTTCCACGTGGACTCGTCCGACTGGTCCTACGGGAATCAATTCCCCCAGATGGTACCCTTTTCCCTCTGGTACCACTTCGATGATTGCTTCTGGGCTTCTTGTCTTCCCTACGTTCACTTGGGCTACCTTTGCGCTGGGTGTGTCCTCCTCCGGTGTGGGTATAGTTGGTAGTCTTCCCTTCGCTATTTGCATGGGAGTCTTCATACTCCCTAGGAGCTCTCTTTCCATCCTAATGTGGTGAGCATATCGATTCCTGTTAGCTAACGGTGGTCTATGCTCTATTGTTAGTGGAGGCGGCAGTAGGGGACGATATGGTGACTGGTTTGGTGGGCGTCGGCCTCCGCGGGGTAGGTATGGCCCGTCACTCGCTTTTCCTCCTCCATAATTCCAGCCTCCGCCCTCTTCTGCATTCCATGGTGGTGGCGGCTGAGAGTGCCAGGTTCCCCTTGACTCGTTCCTCCCCCCACGTGGAACGCTATTCAGCGTGTTGTGGCCGGGTGTTGGTTCCATTGGGTTAGGCGCCCTCTCCTGGGGGAATTCATGTCCACCCCGTGTGGCGCTAATATTATTCCTTGGAGATTCGCTTCCCTCCAGATCGAGGCATTCTTTATCTCTGGTGACGATGTGGGTTTTGGCTATGCTAGTGGTTTTCCGTCCGTTCACCCAGGCCGTGTGGGCCTTGCTTTCAATCTGGCGTAGGGAGGCAGTCTCGGGGTCCAACATCATTCCTACTATTCTCACTATTTCAGGTCTCAATGATTGAAAGAACATCACTTTTAAAACTGTCTTATCTCCCTGGGCATTGTCCCCGTCCCCTGCGTAATATGCTTTCTTAAGGCGTAGGAGATAATCTCGTGGGTCTTCGTCTACACGCTGGGTCATCAACTTTGCCGCGTTCAATCCTTCGGATAGTGTGGAGTATTCCCCAAATCTCTTAACTACTGCTCGGCTCAATTGTTTAAAGTCACTCTTCACCCTATTTGGCAGGGAGGCTACCCATGGTCTGGCGGGTTCATGTAGGCTCCTTGATAATAAACATGCCTTTTCTGCTGATTTACCCAGACCCCGGATCTTAGCCTCCTGTTCTACTGTAGCTATGTAAGTGTGTATGTCCCTGTTCTTGTTATGTGGATCGAAGTAGGGAATTCTCACGAGTGCTTTGTCCATTAGTTTTAGTGTCTTACTGTTAAAAGTGTGTTGTTCGTCATCAGTGGTGTCGGTTCCTGAGGAGTGCTCACCTGAGCTACCCTTGTCTCTACTATCACTGTTGTCATGTTTCCCGTGTCTGTGTCGTGATCTCCCTCTGTCCGAGGATTCGTATCTGTCCCGTTGCTTGTGTCTCTTGTTTTCCTTACGTGGGTCTTGTGATTCGTGCTTGTGGGTTGGTGTGCGTGGTCTCCTTGAGCGGTGTCTATGTGGTGAGTGTTTTTGTCCTTGTCCTTCATGCTGCCTACTACGTGTGGAGTGCCTGCTAGGTGAGGTGTTGTATTTATGTTTGTCTCGTGCTTCATGGTTATCGGGATTCCTGTCTCTGTCATCTGTGGTGCGGGTGGTTTTGCGTGGGTGATTTTTACGGGTCATGCGTCCCTCTGGTGAGCTTCCTCTGTTACCCCTGTCGTGTTGATAATGTTTACGTGAGGTGCGTCTCTCTGGTGAGCTGTGTCTGTCATCTGCATCATGTCGGTCATGTTTGCGTGAGGTGTGTCTCTCTGGTGAGCTGTGTCTGTCATGTTTACGTGAGGTGCGTCTCTCTGGTGAGCTGTGTCTGTCATGTTTACGTGAGGTGCGTCTCTCTGGTGAGCTGTGTCTGTCATGTTTACGTGAGGTGTGTCTCTCTGGTGAGCTGTGTCTGTTATCCGTGTCGTGTTGGTCATCGTCAGAGGAGTCAGTGTCAGATGAGCCGTCACCACCACGGTGGCTCTGCTTAACATGACTTTTGTAGTGCCTTTTGCACCTGTAACGTGGGTCAACTTGGCTCGGTGATTTCTGCTTATCCCATGGCTCATGCTTGTGTGACGTGCGTCTCTCTGGTGAGCTCCTGTTACCCGTGTCGTGTTGGTCGTGTTTGTGCGAGGTGCGTTTCTCTGGTGAGCTGTCTCTGTCATCTGCATCATGTCGGTCATACTTGCGTAGCGTGCGTCTGCCTGGTGTGCTGTTTAGGTCATGTTTCCCGTCTTGCACCAGCTCCGCCCTTTTCCGCCCTATCATTGCAGTGTATCCTGATGACTTAGGGTTAATTATTTGTCTCTCTCTAACGTTGAGGTGGTCAGCCTCATGTTTTCCCGTTTGTATTATTATTTCCTCTTCTCTCTCCTCGATTTGCGAGGGTGTTACTTCATCAATATTGCTTTGCACAGTAGCCATACTCATTGTGGGATCTGGCCCTGGGCTACGTCCACGTGGCTCGGAGTGTGGTAAATTGTTACTCCCGTATGTGTTCTGTGTATCAGCGTCTGGGTGTTTCACTGGTGCATTTAGTGCGGATTCTTTCTCTCTCACGAGGGCGTGCAGATTTTTTACCTGCTCCATTAAGGACAGTTTCTCTTGTCTTTCCCTTTCAAATTTTTCCTCATTCCATAATCTTTCTCTGTCTGTCTGTGCGAGGAGATACGAGTCTACCCTCGCTATTTCTGCAATTTTTACGTCACGTTTGGCTTTGCCACATTTCATCACGTCCTTAAGTAGTTTCCTTCTGTGGGCCTTAACATCTTCTGTATGGCACCCCTCCCATATATCTCTCTGCTCCGTCTGCTGGCTAGCAGTCCGTCCAGTACGTTTTAACACAAATTCCCGATATTGTTTTTCCATAGATTCCATCTCCTCCTCAGAGGTCCACTCTGTATCAGTGTTATGCGTTGGTGTGTCAACCTCAGAATGCTGTGAATCCTGTGCCATCTCTATTACGTAGTGTGGTTAATAGACTTAAGAGTGTATCTTAATTCTAACCTCTCATGTGCGGCGTGAGTTACTCTAGAATTCCCCTTCAGAGCACTTATAAACAATTGTATCACAGGATGCGTCAGTTCAACTCGAGCAAATAATTTCAGCCCAGCTGTCTTTGTAACACTCTGCTACTCTGGTATTTCCCTTCAGAGCGCGTTTTGTTTTGTTTTACGCCCGTTTACAATCACAAAGCAACGTCAGTTCACAACTCTTTGATTAACACAACAGTGATTCGTTCCTGAATTCATGCACAAACTGTCTGCGAGAAATCCCGGACGAGCCCCCATTATGTTGTATATGTTGGGTGTGAAAATTTTGATGTGTTGTATGCGTGCGTGGGTGAAATTATTATGTTGTATATGTGGGTTATGAATATTCAGTGAAAATAATAATAATCAATCGAAATTTGGCCAAAGGTGTAATTATCCGGAAATACTTTAATCCATGTAATTACGCACATTTAATTATGCCAATTCGAGAGGTAATTGTAGTAATTATGCGAGTGGGTGTAATTATGATAATGCAAGTCGTTATGATAACCAGACCCCGCCTCGGTGACGAGGGTGGGTTATCGATCGGAATAAGGCAATTAATCGTATGCAGTTATGCAGGTGTGGTGTAAGTATACAAGATTAACTTAGATTAACTCGGCCTCGTTGTCTAGGTTCGTCTCATTCTCGCTTATTTAGGTCCCCGGTTCGCCCCGTTATCGCTTTAACATTTACTGAGTATGTGTTAGTGTGTTTATTAAGGTCACCAAGTTCAGATCTCAACGCAGAAGCAGATCTTATGCATAGATTTCAGGAAGGAATCACACAACCACTTCTGTATTAATCAATTTATTACTAATTCAACCTCAACTATGATATAGTATGCGAACTCTCAATCTCGGAACGTCAACACGGCATCAATACAGTATCATCAACGATTGTCTGATTTCACTTGACAACGGCACATGGATCCCGCGTAACGCGATGGTTGTTAGTGAGAGAGAGTCGTTAAAACATGCAAATACTATGCTAAGAAAACCTTAACGTTACTGAATGATTATACGTGAAAGATTATACGGCGATAAAACACAATCAAAACAGTTATGATTCTTAAAGGCACCAATCTCAACAGATACATCGCAGGTTATCTGACAACAGAGTGGCTCGGCGGAAGGAGGTGCCAAGAATCAATTCGTATTGATGGATCTGTTGGGAATTTATGCGATTAAGAGTACAGTCCACTAAATATTAAAGATAATACTCTTACAAATGACGGATGGCCATCACTCGGTCTCGAGTTTTTCTTCACAGCCACGGATGGCTTATGGGTTCGAGTGGGTTTGAGTGGTAAGAGTTGTCTTCAATAGTCAGTGTTCGGAGTCGGTTCTTTATGTCAAACAGATGCCTGGGGGTCGTGTGGTGAGGGGGCGGTGCGCGTCATACGTATTAGTCGCTCCTCTGTCGCCGTGGGGAATTGGTTGGATGCCTGTTGATACGCTGTCGTAGTTCGGAACCCGGTCGGTAGGTGGCGCCCGCAGCTCGCTCGCAGCGCACCGTCGTCCTCTCGTCCAGACCGCGACCCTGGCTACCAGCAGGGGCTTCTGACGCGGCAGGTTGAACTGTCAAGCGGGTCTTGCCCGCCTGCAGAGGCGACGGGGAGCTGCTTGAGTCGAGCCCCGAGAGCCAGCTGAACTCGGCTGAGTCCCAGAAGCTGAAGAGTCGAGCCGACCCGTTAGTCGCAGCTCGGCTGGTGAGTTCGACCCTCTTGGTCGAACTCGGCTGATGAGTCGAGCCGACCCTTCCGGTCGAGCTCGCTCATGAGTCGACCCGTTGGTCGCCCTCGTGATGAGTTGACTCTCCTGGTCCAACTGGTTTCCAATGCTCAGAGTCCTTTCTTTTATGCCGAAAAATCCCTTTGGGTCCTGCCCACAAGGCGGGGTTTTCTTTTGATTTACTGTGTCAGGATCTGTCCGTGTGTAGGTGTGTTCATGTGTGTGTCCGTACGTCCGTGTGTCCTTGTGTGCATCACCCACGATATATCCCGTGGTCATATTCCCTCCATAAAATCCACGAGCAAACAATCAGGTGTTACAAATTGCC
>NW_027614405.1:12500-15000 GCF_965212315.1 Lampetra planeri | reverse complement strand
CTCTCGCGCCGAATTCTCTCGAGCTGGGAAATCGCTCATTTTTGCGTCGCCAAATATCGTACGAACGCCGTGAAACTTCCACAGGCTTTTTCAGCAGATTTGCACGTGCACTCAAAAAAGTCAAAATTTTTACACATAGACCCCATCAAACGGGAGAAATTGGCCCGGATTGCTCTCATGTGCGTTACGGGGCATCGTTTCTGTCGCGCCGAATTCCATCGAGCTGGGAAATCGCTCATTTTTGCGTCGCCAAATATCGTACGAACGCCGTGAAACTTCCACAGGCTTTTTCAGCAGATTTGCACGTGCACTCAAAAAAGTCAAAATTTGTACACATAGACCCCATCAAACGGGAGAAATTGGCCCGGATTGCTCTCATGTGCGTTACGGGGCATCGTTTCTCTCGCGCCGAATTCTCTCGAGCTGGGAAATCGCTCATTTTTGCGTCGCCAAATATCGTACGAACGCCGTGAAACTTCCACAGGCTTTTTCAGCAGATTTGCACCTGCACTCAAAAAAGTCAAAATTTTTACACATAGACCCCATCAAACGGGAGAAATTGGCCCGGATTGCTCTCATGTGCGTTACGGGGCATCGTTTCTGTCGCGCCGAATTCCATCGAGCTGGGAAATCGCTCATTTTTGCGTCGCCAAATATCGTACGAACGCCGTGAAACTTCCACAGGCTTTTCCAGCAGATTTGCACGTGCACTCAAAAAAGTCAAAATTTTTACACATAGACCCCATCAAACGGGAGAAATTGGCCCGGATTGCTCTCATGTGCGTTACGGGGCATCGTTTCTCTCGCGCCGAATTCTCTCGAGCTGGGAAATCGCTCATTTTTGCGTCGCCAAATATCGTACGAACGCCGTGAAACTTCCACAGGCTTTTTCAGCAGATTTGCACGTGCACTCAAAAAAGTCAAAATTTTTACACATAGACCCCATCAAACGGGAGAAATTGGCCGGGATTGCTCTCATGTGCGTTACGGGGCATCGTTTCTCTCGCTCCGAATTCCATCGAGCTGGGAAATCGCTCATTTTTGCGTCGCCAAATATCGTACGAACGCCGTGAAACTTCCACAGGCTTTTTCAGCAGATTTGCACGTGCACTCAAAAAAGTCAAAATTTTTACACATAGACCCCATCAAACGGGAGAAATTGGCCGGGATTGCTCTCATGTGCGTTACGGGGCATCGTTTCTCTCGCGCCGAATTCCATCGAGCTGGGAAATCGCTCATTTTTGCGTCGCCAAATATCGTACGAACGCCGTGAAACTTCCACAGGCTTTTTCAGCAGATTTGCACGTGCACTCAAAAAAGTCAAAATTTTTACACATAGACCCCATCAAACGGGAGAAATTGGCCGGGATTGCTCTCATGTGCGTTACGGGGCATCGTTTCTCTCGCGCCGAATTCCATCGAGCTGGGAAATCGCTCATTTTTGCGTCGCCAAATATCGTACGAACGCCGTGAAACTTCCACAGGCTTTTCCAGCAGATTGGCACGTGCACTCAAAAAAGTCAAAATTTGTACACATAGACCCCATCAAACGGGAGAAATTGGCCGGGATTGCTCTCATGTGCGTTACGGGGCATCGTTTCTCTCGCTCCGAATTCCATCGAGCTGGGAAATCGCTCATTTTTGCGTCGCCAAATATCGTACGAACGCCGTGAAACTTCCACAGGCTTTTCCAGCAGATTTGCACCTGCACTCAAAAAAGTCAAAATTTTTACACATAGACCCCATCAAACGGGAGAAATTGGCCCGGATTGCTCTCATGTGCGTTACGGGGCATCGTTTCTCTCGCGCCGAATTCCCTCGAGCTGGGAAATCGCTCATTTTTGCGTCGCCAAATATCGTACGAACGCCGTGAAACTTCCACAGGCTTTTTCAGCAGATTTGCACCTGCACTCAAAAAAGTCAAAATTTTTACACATAGACCCCATCAAACGGGAGAAATTGGCCCGGATTGCTCTCATGTGCGTTACGGGGCATCGTTTCTCTCGCGCCGAATTCCATCGAGCTGGGAAATCGCTCATTTTTGCGTCGCCAAATATCGTACGAACGCCGTGAAACTTCCACAGGCTTTTCCAGCAGATTTGCACCTGCACTCAAAAAAGTCAAAATTTTTACACATAGACCCCATCAAACGGGAGAAATTGGCCCGGATTGCTCTCATGTGCGTTACGGGGCATCGTTTCTGTCGCGCCGAATTCCATCGAGCTGGGAAATCGCTCATTTTTGCGTCGCCAAATATCGTACGAACGCCGTGAAACTTCCACAGGCTTTTCCAGCAGATTGGCACGTGCACTCAAAAAAGTCAAAATTTGTACACATAGACCCCATCAAACGGGAGAAATTGGCCGGGATTGCTCTCATGTGCGTTACGGGGCATCGTTTCTCTCGCTCCGAATTCCATCGAGCTGGGAAATCGCTCATTTTTGCGTCGCCAAATATCGTACGAACGCCGTGAAACTTCCACAGGCTTTTTCAGCAGATT